>NW_010182086.1:93085-97345 GCF_000695765.1 Mesitornis unicolor
TGGTACAGAGTTGGTTCCTCGGCTGGAGCTGCATTTGCAATGCTGGTCAAGCACAGTGACAGCTTGAAAGCAGAGGCAGAGGCAGAAATCTTTGTTTCATCTGTACCAGATAAACTATATTCTACATAGAAGTCCTGATAACCTCTTTCATCAGGATGCCTTGACTTGGATTAAAATTGTTTCAGCAAAATAGGTTTCAAAAGGAATGTTATCAGTTCCATATGTTTTCCCCATCTATAAAAATAAAACACAACAACAAAAAATGACCAAAGAACAAAAAACTTGCCCACAGAAAGCCCAAGGATGACAAAAGAACTCATTTAAGTAGGTGCAACCTCACAGGAGGGCATTTCTCACAGGACCTTCTGAAGGGCAGTTTCCCACTTCTTCAGGGGACCCATCTGTAGAAAGCCCTGCAGAATCAAAAGGAAAACTAACAGACATTGCCCTCAATTGCTGTGGTCAGAGGTTCTTGTCCTCCAGGGAGTCTTGCATGGCTGGCCTTGTGTACTGGAAATTATTCCTTCAGGGTCACAGCATAGTGCACTTCTTCACAGGAGTGGGGCCCGGAGCTTCCGCTCAGCAAAACCCCAGAGAGTGTCTCAGCCCGAAAGCATCCCCTCCCACGGCAGAAGTGAAGTGACTGGCTGGGGCTTCCCGGCTTTTTTTGGCAGGATTCCGCTGAATGGAAGCAGCCCGGCAACCCTTCAAGGATGGGAAATTTCTAACGGGTAGCGTCAGCTACTTTCCTCTTACGTGTTTTTGTGCAGCTAGTTACCTCAGGTTGTAATTTGAAAGCAAAATAAACATGCCTTTCATGCAGTGTTTTCTGTTATGAGAAGGTATGCAAGCAGGTTGAAATTTGGTACAAGTTTCATACTCAGTGCCTTTGGCTAGGTGGAAATGCTTTCAACACTCAACTCCTGTTGCAGTCCAATGGGACTTCTGCACATAAGGCAGACATTCAGCTCTTCAGCTCTTCCACTGACTGCTTGGATTCTCCTGAGACTGAGATATGTGAATTTGCACCTTTGAAAACCTCTTCCCAAATGCTTTTTAAGTGCATAAAGCCTTTTCTGCCCACAACAGATGTGGGGCTCTATACAGCCTTTCTGAAAGTATCAGATAATGAGACTGAGAGGTGAAACTGTACTTTGCTGCACCTTGTGAGTTTTAATTGTGGTAAAGCCCCACTGGGAAAGATGGATAGTACGAAAGTTGAGCCCATCCATGCTTTACAAAGCAGGTGTGAGGGTCTACGAATAACCACATAAGCAATTAAATGGAAAGCTTGAATTACTAAAATGGAAAGAGTATTATGGGCTAGGAGGAATTAGGATGTGTGGGTGAGACTTATGGTTAAGACACTTTCTGTCTATCTCAGCTTCCCCTTTGTAATAGGGGTTCTCTTGATCTGAAACAGATGATTTTGAGTAGCAGCCGTCACTGCTACATGGCCAATGCATCCAACTACTCAAAGCAGCGGGGACTACTAGCCAGCCTTTTCTGTTGTTTCCAAAGTGTCTACAGATCTCCCCTTGATTTTGTTTCTATCCAGGTGGAAACACACCAAGTTAGCATTTTGTTTGCCAATCTGCAACACCTTCCTCGTGTTGGAAGAGAATGTAGGTTCTGCACAGTCCTCTCCTGACTTCCTCTCATCTAGATCACTCAGAGGTGTGAAGGAGACCATTTTTAGAAGGACAATAGTTGAAAGCATATCGTGCCTCCATGAACGGCACAGGCAGGTTACAAGGGCACGTGGATCTGCTGGAATCCAAGGCTAGTTGGATTCTTTGCAATCTTCCAACTGCAGAGAAATACCTGAAAACAAAAATACTGTGCATAAATCTTAAATTTACTACTGTCAAACTAATAAGTTCCACTTACTTTGTTAGTTACAGTACTATGTAAGAGAGCAGAAACAGACCTAGTCCACTACTGTCCTAAGTTGTTGGTAAGCAAGTGAAATATTTAGTCTATTGACTTAATTATGCTCAGAATCCTCCCAAGTTCATTTCCTTATGCTGAGCAATGAACCATCACTCGTCTCTTTTGCTCATGCTGTTTATTGTAGCACAGATTCAGTGCCCAGATGTTTGCTTAGCGCTTTGCATTTAACTAAATCTTTATTGAAACACCCACCCATAGTGCAACAAACAGTATAATCCGTTCTGGTTTCCCTTGTCAGGGTTGTCTACAAAAAATAATGGTAACACTTTGAAGGAGATTTGGGATGTGTCAGATGCACAAAAAAAGCTGCATGTCCAGCCCTTTAAATGGGCCTTGATTTGCAAACCTGAGGCCTTGAAACATAACACTTCAGATGGAAAAGCTATTGACAAGGTAATAAAGCAAGCAATAGCCAAAAGGAATACAGATAAACATTTTCTGCGTTGTTTCATTATTTATTTGGCAATGCTGTACACGTGATTTCGTGTCTGAGCACAGTACAGCAGGCTACTCACTGTTGAGGCCAGCCAGAGGATGAAGCAGTCAGGTCTATGTTCGTCAATTTAGGTCGGGGTCCTGGTGCTTACTAGCCACCCAAGCCTATTACTAATCTAGCTGCCTAAGGACTGCAGATCCTCCTTTGCCAGGATTTCTAAAACCACTGAGAAGTGCTTTTGACTGTTCGATTGAAGCACTTATCCTTGGGCAGCTGAATAACTTCAGAAATCTACCATTTGGGTGACCCTTCCCTCGATTTTGTACAGGGGTCCTGGCAGAGCTAAAAATTGGACATAGATTTCCTTCTCTTTCTTTGCTGATTCATGGCTACGGGTGGATCGGTAGGCTGGATGTAAATACAAGGACAGCTTCCTAAATAATTCTCCTATGAAGGATTGTCTGCCTAGCTGTTAACAGCTATGTTTTATCAAAGTGCTTTTCACGGTGATCCAAGATGTACCGTGGAACATTATCAATACGGCAAAAGCGGCCGTTGTGGCTCTGATGTCAACTCTGATCACATTATTCATTTCCAAAACAGTAAGAGGCCCAAAATAATATTACTAGCTTAATACTAAAAAACCTTATTTTTGAAGGGTTCTGTAGCTGAAGTCAATGTATAATGTAGACAACCTTAATGAAATATTTAGTCCCTTGCTAAATGCGCATTGATGTCATATTGTAAAAAGGTTTTCATTAGAGTCTAAGCATCCACGTAGCGTATAAAAAGCTAAGCCACTCTTTTCTTTTTATTAGCCTAAGTTCACTGTGTATGATAGAAATGTCAGCAGCTGCCTAATGTAATTTGGTCTCCAGTACCCAAGCCAGAAACTCACTTGTTTGTTAATTGAAATCTAATTTTTTTTCTTGTTATTCAAGAGTTACTGTTTGCTTTTTGATGTTACTGCAAATAAGAAAAACTTTTCTATTGTGTTTCTTTTAATTTTTTTTTCATTATACTGGAGGTGAAAGAACAAAAGAGAAAAATATTTACACTGTTAACGCTGATCAATTGATAAGCTTATCACATGTCAGTGTGTGAGCAAAGAAACAGTAAATCTTCTGAAACAGTGACAAGTGTGACATTTTCTGTTGCAGGTAGGTAGTAATACAAACTCTAACAGATTAGCAGTGAAAATTGGCCTGATGGGAAATCACTCTGACTTGTTTGAAAGGATGAAGGTTTAAACTTATCTGCAGTTCATGTGTGTGTGAAGGCCAGTGGTGGTAACATAAAGTTTAGTGATCTGAAACTTGTCACGCTTCAATACTTGCAGTCTTCCAACAGCTGTTTTGCCATTATCTTCCCTCCCATTTCAGCAATGGTTAAATGAAACTGTAGAGAAAGATGCATTCTGAACTTGCTTGGTTTAATTGTTCAGCAATATCATGGTATGTTTTCCCTGGCTGATCTTTTACTCAGACCGGCATTTCATGGATATTGTTAAGAAGTAAGTATCTTTGAAAAGGCTGTATCTGCACGTAGATAGATACGGTACTGATAAAAGTCTGAGGATGAGAAACATCACACAAAAATAGGATACTGTGGACTGTTGCACTAGGTGCTGTGGTTATCTCTCAGTTCTCCAAAACACAAACAAATGAAGGCCAGGGTTTATAGGATTACCACCCAACATGTTAATCTGCTCAGCGTTTTGCTCACCTTGGGCAAAGAGTCTTGTGGAGCAAGTTCCTGGAACTCTTGTCAGGCCACTAGCTGGGGCTGGAGCTGCTCCTCAAAATCAGTGAGATCCCCACTGGCTATACTTCCTATGTTCAGCACAACTTGGACTCATACTCAGCCGGAAA
>NW_010182086.1:97376-120171 GCF_000695765.1 Mesitornis unicolor
TGCAAACCAATTGGCAGAAGCAGAGCTAATGTCAAGAGAGGAGTGTGCTGGCCTTAACAACACTACTAATGGAGTTGTCAAATCCTTATCCAGGGTCCAGTGAAGCTGGCAAACTTCAATCTTGTCTGTGTAGTCTGGACACTTTTTCAGGATGAGTTGCAGAGCAGTCTGAAATCAATCATCATTATGGGCTTTCTTCTGTTGCCGTGTCACGCTTTGAGCTAGTGGGACTGCTGCATTCGGTACCTTTTCATTAGCTGTTGTGTTATCCAGCCATTTTGAAAGATTAATCAGAAGTCTCCAAGGTTTGCGCTAGGCTTTTATTGACATTCAACAAGTGTAAGTAAGTGATAACATTGATGAAAGGAACTTGAGCATATGCACACACCGTGGATTTGTAAGGCAGCCTGACAAAAGCATTGCAATGAGCTAAAATATATTTACATGCAGAAACTATTGCGAAGCTTTCTACTGGTTGGATTAGATTCCTTCTCTTCTTTCTTCATACTGCACCGACTTCAGAGAGCAGTTGCAAATCAGGATCCAGTGCCTAGTAAGGAATGGCATATGGCTGTTCTGTGGTCCTCGATCTGTATGAGATAAGCTAGAACACAGTGGGCACTTGAGCACTAGAGCAAACGCGATGCTATTCCTTTTATTTGCTTGAATGGAATTTGGGTATGTAGACCTTGGTATATTTGCAGCTCATGACTTAAATAAAATATAATTGAAACTTAGTCCAAGGCAGACTTCATAGTTCATTGAGATAATTCTGGTGTAAGGAGTTGGAGACAACTAAATCCAGGTACTTCCTTTACAAGGATATTTTAATTATAATTTATTTCTCAAAATGCTTTTATTTTTAAATGTTGGGGGTTTTTTGCTTTATGAGGAATTGTACGCTGAAGCTAATAGTCATTTTGCTCTGGTTTGTCTGTAATGCTCAGTCCTGATACACACTTGTACAGTGGAAAAGCAGCTGTGCTAGCATTATTTTTATTTCTGGAGGTCAGCTTGGGGGAACCGAAATATGTTCTGCAGACTTTGGTTGTTGTTTTTTTTTTGCTACCCTGCTTACACCGGAAACTTTGAATAGGTATATTTGTCAGCTTTTACAGTAAATTTCTTCTTTCCCTTCCCCCAAACCTGGAGCCAGAAACTGCTATCCTTCCCCACCCTAATTCTGCAGGGAGGCTCTTTGAAATCGGTGTGATGACTTGGGGATAAGATACTACCCAAGTGGTACAGTTCTGCCTCTCAGACAGTCTTTAGCAGAGCTTATATTTGCTTTGGCAGAGTTGATGTTTTCACGCAGCATAAACAACAGCAGCAATGTCTGACTCCAAAGAGCTTTTCAGTGAAGTACAAATAAATAATTTCCAAATGTAAATACATCTCTCTTAAGACCAAGAAAGCACCTCTGTGATGGTCTTTTATTTCAGATCTCCTCTCTAGTATTCAGCTGCTTTTCAGAGTTCTCATTAGAGCTCATACCACAGCACTTTAAAAATCTGCCTATCGTTCTCACTTAGATAAATTAATATCAATTACATTCAAAATGCAAAAAGTATTAAAAGCAATTGTGGATGCTTGTATGCAGAATTAAAGTTACCTTAATTTTCTTTAACTGCATTTCCAAAGCCACAGGATTCATGAAAATGCACATAACCCAGTTTGAAGTCCCACAAAGAATGTCTAGAGAAAGCAAGGGTAGATCAGGCAAAGGCTGAAAAACCAATTTTTCTTTAGCTACTATTATAAAGCAGTGTATTTTACCACTATGCATAAAGGTAACAAACACAACGGTTCAGCGCATAAATGTATTGCTGCTTGGAACCAAAATGTTTATAATGGCTAATGAAGATTTCATGATTAAATGGTATGTAGTGAGTCAGCAAGAGTTAATGGTGGAGCAAAGTTGAAAGAAGTATTTTATGGTTTTGAAACGAATTAAAGCAGCAATGTTTATTCTGTTAAATATTTTTGAGGTTGACTTATGATGCCTGTATTTAAACTCTGTTTATCTCTGTGCAGAAAGGTGTAACAAACATCTCAGGATGCATATAGTTGCATATAACTGGGAGAGATGATCGGAAGTAAAACAATCTTGTTCTGTGACGTAAATTTGAATAAATGCTTCCTGCGTGGAATAAGATTTTAAGTTAAAGATTTGAGCTGGATGTCCAGCTGTACTTCATAAAACCAAAGGCCAGTTGCGATCTTTAGAAATGGAAACTTATCATTTAACATATTTACAAATCAAGGTGCAGTGAAAAGGGGCAAGGAACCACTGCTGCTATCAGTGGCTTTTCAAATATCAGGCCTCTCTGAGCTTTGATATCTTCTGTTTCTTCCTGCTATCAATTGCCTCCAAATACTTCATGTAAAATATGTGTTGATAATATCGGCTTATGAACAACTGTGCTTCCTCTACTTTCACTAGTTGCAAGGCTTTGTGATCGGCCTTTTTTAACTGCCCATAAGCTTTACTTTTCAAAATGGACCCCAGTTTATGGGTATAAGCTCTGAGATGTGTTGTCAATATCTACCCATAAAGCTGTGTCACGTCTCAGTTCAAGTTATAAACCAGGTTATAAACCTCCTGGCCAGACTATAGAGCAAAGCTTTGTTTGAAATGGAAATGTGTCTTTGGTCAGGATGGCGCTGAAATATACCTGCCTGTTCTCAAAAGCTATGAGGTATGCATGTCAAACTAGTGATGACTTAAATGGCTTTCCAAATGAGGGAAATCTGGGTCGCATTTATAGTTTACATCTATGTACAGAATAGAATGTATTTCTCTTGAATATCTAATCCTTTTTTCAGAAATTATGTCATAGGCTAGATATGTACTAACCAATCAGTATATACACCTGTTGGATAGTCTCGCTTTGATTTGTCCTTCAGGTGACTGTAAATCGCTGTACTGCAAATCAGTGGCACTGTAGCAACATAAAGCAGATACACGCAAGTGAAGTCAGTAGCAATAAAATAAACATGCTGTTTTTGTCAGAAGCCTGAAGAAAACAGAATTTCAGGCTCAGGGATTAAGGACAAAAAAAATAGAACATCACAATTAACACATGGAAAGCTCATTGAAGGCAGCAGGATGAAAGGTTTAGTCTAGAGATTGTTTGTGGAAAACTAGCATTTATTCGTTGCCTCTCTCTGGTTTTGGTCCCTCTCCTTTTTCTTTTGACATTTTTGAAAGAAGAAAATGTTTGAGTCCAGCCTCCTGCCACGTTGACTAGTACAGCCCACAGACCAGAAGGTTGCCGTATGGATTTTGGCTATGTGCAAATGGCCAGAAAGGAAAATAAATGTCACCTGCTTTTTTTTTCTTTTCAATTTTTTTTTTTTTTTTACTTCTCCACAGCTTCTGCTCCAGAACAGCAGCCACAGCCTCGCCCCTATCAAGGCGTCCGTGTCAAAGAGCCAGTGAAGGAGCTATTGAAAAGGAAACGGGGAAATATTCATAATGCCAGTGCAACGGCAGCTACAACGGTAGGAGAAAAAACAAATACAAGTGGAAAATCCTTCCTCGGTAGCTAAATGATTGACCAGTCTTGGCACCAGCTGGCAATACTTTGGCAATGAAAGAAATCTTTGCATCTCTAAAGCATTTTGAAGGCAAATGGAGATACTATTAAATATATCTTTACTGCCTTTAGGGTGCTGAGCACCTTCAATCACCATTGACTTAATGGAAGTGTATAAGTGCTTTGCACTTGGCAGGATCGAACTCCTAGGAACAGAAAATGGCTTGGAAGTTAAGTAGCCTGTTTGAGAGCACAAAAAGAGATCCCTTGAGCTGCAGAGACATGTGGAGTTTAGCCAGGCCTATGAACAGAGCTACGTGTACTGGCTGCCAGGTTCAGTTCTCCTGGCCCTTTTGTAAAGGCAGGTGGGAACATTCAGGCACTGACATTGAAGTAGCAGCTGATAATCAGCTGGTAATAGCTACCTCTGTCCCTCAATGCCTCTCAGAGGGGACTGAATTTAGTGATTATGGTCTTAATCCCTGGCTATTTTTCTTCTCTCTTCTAGGTTGTTTTACCCCATCAGTCACTTCCTTCGTATTCACCAATGGGTAATGTTTCCCTGACTTTCTAAGTGTTTGTCAGCCCTGCTGCAGGGAAGGCTGTGCTGAACTGGGCTTTAACCCTCTTCTGTTTTTTAGGCCAGCCTTGCATTGATACGGATATTGCTACCTCTGCATTGCCTGTCACAGATGAAGGAGCACTCTGTTCTGGCTGGATCTCCCAGCCCTCTCCCACATCCTTACAGCCTTTGACTCAGTGGACTACTTACCCTGACTATGTGTCCCATGAAGCAGTCAGCTGCCCATACACAGCAGATATGTATGTTCAGCCTATGTGTCCCAGTTACACACTGGTTGGACCTTCATCTGTTCTGACCTACACTTCTCAACCGCTGATCACCAATTTTGCAGTAAGTCAAAAATACCTAGGTATTAATGACAGCAAATTCCTCACCTTCCAGCAAGAGCCACAGGGCGTGACAGATGTAATTAGAATAATTAATTTAATTACTATAATGTTGTGTGTCTTTGCATTCATGTCACACATTTGTTCTAGCACTGGCTCTGTCTGCACTAATATGGTTTGAGCAGGACAAAATTTGTGGCTACACTGTTAGCCGGCATACTTCACTGCCATTTTCCCATCTCTCTGCACTCCTCCAGACTTTCCATGTTAATAACATATACACTTTGCCATTGTCCTGGGAAATGAGTCATCTTTCATCAGGTCAGTAGCAGGATTGCTATTGCCCTGAGTTTGTTCAAGTCTATGAACAGTTATTTACTCTAGGAGAATGCTGTTTGCAGCTCAGAGATAGTAATGGGGAATGTTACCTTTTACTGTTGTCATCACTTCCAACTTGAGGAGCTGTTCTTCAGCTTGGATTTGGAAATACCTGAGGAAGTAGAATTAAAGTAGTTCACTGAGTGGGTGCATATCATAGTCAGTAAGTGCTGATGTATGTATAAGTGCTTAGGACACAGTCCCTCCAGAGAGCTGAGCAGTATCCAGGAAATTCTTCACTATTTTGTTCTAAACTTTTTGGGGGGAGAAAAAATTAAAAAAAAAAGTAAATGGGATTCCAGGAAACACATCCATCAGGTAAAGCAGGAAAAATAACTTGGCAACCAATTTCTCAAAAATTGCTATTTGAAGTTTGAAGAGCAAGGACAAAATAGGACATAAACATCAGAATATTTGGTTCAGGCTGGACAAAATATGTTTGGCTGACCCAAGATGATTTGTTCTTACTTAGAGGAGAAGGGCAGAGAATTCTGTTTCAACTGAACTCAAGCAGCTTATTTTGCTTTTAACATTTCAGTTCAGCTGCCTGAACTGACTCCCCAAATCAGCAAAGGCCCTTGTCCACATCCTGTGGCCTTCACTGGTGAGGAAGGGCTATCGTTTCAAGTGTGGCTCTGTCTTGGCTGACAGGGCTGGTCAGGATGCACTGTCACAGAGGCCAGAATAAGCTGCCTTCGGTCTTGTGGCAGCAAAGTTGTACCCATGCGTTCAACTTGCAAGAGAGACCCGTCAAAGAGGGCAGTTTTCAGGACAGGCTGTAACTGTCTCGTGGGCTTGCAGTGAGGGTGGGAGTGGGAACAGAAAGCTAGAGGGAACTTGAGTTAGCGTGAGCTACTGCCAGCAAGCACCTGGGACACCCACAGCCACCGCTCTCATGGGAGCCGATGTGGGAAAACTGACACTCAGTGTAGGCCTTTACCCAGAGAGACAGGAAATGGGATGTTAAAAGTGAGACTTGTTTTGTGTCCTCCCTTCACCCCACCTAGCCAATTGTTTTATTTTGTTTTATTTCTCTTCTATTTTAACAGCCTCGAAGCACCCCACCTGCCGTAGTGCCTCAGCTGGAGGTGACGGATCAGCAGCCACCTCTCACATACTTTCCATGGGCACAGCCCCTCTCTGCACTGCCAGCCTCCACTTTGCAGTACCAGCCAGCTGCTTCCACGCTTCCCGGGCCACAGTTTGTGCCCTTGCCGATCTCCATTCCTGAACCAGCCCCCCAGGAGCTGGAGGATGCCAGACGTGTCATCGGCACACTGCCTATTGAGAAGCTGCTTCTAGAAGATGAAGACAATGATACGTATGTTTTAAACCATGCTCTCTCTGTTGAAGGGCTTTAAGTTGCACATCTGAGGCCTGATCCTCACCTACTCAATACTCCACCTGGCACCACAGTGAGTTTTGAGTAGAGAGGAAAAGCAGGCTGGGGGGTGGGAGCTTTACTTGAGATTTTGGTGTCTATCTCTAGCACACCATGACTTATGCGTTGTGTGAAACTTGCTTTGTCCTGGGGCCCAGCACAAGATTTCTCTGCTGTTGCAGTTCCTGCTACCTCTCCCAGGCAGGCTTTTGATACTGCACAGTTCCTGTGGTCAGCGACAGCACAGGGTGACTTTAATTCTCAGACACACTCAGGGTCTCAATTTGACATACTGTAGTGTAGCCATGGCCAAGTGTAGCATTTGGTGAGGGGACGCCTGCCTTTAGACATTGGCAAGACCTAGTTCAATAGGACTGCTTTCCAGAGCTCAGCGTATATGCTTTGCGTTTGTGTCTTTGTCCTGTCCACGGAAGAACCTCTGCCTGACCTAGGCCACTAGAAAACATTCTAAGGGTCTAAAGTGACATTTTTCTTTCCTAAATTGAACTGCTCCTTTGGAAAGTAGGAAGATGTAAAGTGTAGCTTTGTTCTGCTGGTGCATGTAGGTTGCATTAGTCTGAAGACAGAAATTCAATACAGCTGAACTCAATGCCAGTGCAGTCAGACGTCCTTATTTAGAAAGCAACACAAACTACCCTAGACAAAATGTTTGAATTTGCACAAAGGCGTAATTTGAAGGTCTCGCCTTGTCTGCTATTAGAAGAGAGCCATATAGGTGTGGGACAGTGGTTTGGAGTCATGGTCTTTCAGATGCAGGATTTTTTTGGACTCACAAATATTCACCTTTGAGATGGGGGGCTGATCTGTGGCTGGCTGGTAATGCTTTATGTTCTACCAATGGACAGATCCTGGTCCCACTGAAGTCACCGGGAGTTTTGCCTGAGTCAGGATTGCAAGACATGGCCCTATATCGGGAGATCATTGAGAATACAGGGTCTTACAAAATCTGGACGTCAGTCTAACAAGGAATCTGTGGTGTTATTATTAGCCTGCAATACTTTTTTTGTTCTGTAGCATTTGAGTGTGAACTCGGTGATGTTGTGCTGAGCCAAAGAATCTTAGTGACCTCTCTTGTGCCTTACTGCTATGAAAAGTTTCTCTGTGCTGTAGTCTCCCATACCCACAGGTGCACACATTTTCTTTATAGCTTTCTGATTTTCTTCCCTGAAGAATGAGTAGCTTTATTTTTTCCTCTGATGCAACTGTAAATATTATTGTTGATGCTCGGGAGTGCCATGCCACAGGCAAACGTATTTGTAGGAGATATATCCCCTTCTAACTCTGTTTATTGTTTTCTCAATAAACAAGGTACTCTTAGCTGGTCAATACAATTTCTCTGGGTTTTTCTGCTTTCTAAAGCCCAGGATCCTTAGGTGATTATATTATTTGCTTGACTAACTGCAAAATAATTTATTGCACTGTTTATTACCGGGTGTCCAGCAATCCAGTTGCCACCCAGGCAGTATTTCAAGTGACCTTACAGTTTATGCCTGAGTGAGGTTTGCAAGCTCAGGTTGAAAGTCTTAAGGACTTTCAAAGCATATTTTGTTATTTAATATTGACAAATCTGGAAGACATAAGCATGTAAGTGATCACAAAGTTGTTTGAAAATAGCAGTAGTTCAGGTGCATTGAAATTAGAGGCTTACATTTGCAGAAAAACCCAGTAAAGAAATTAAGTAGAAGGAGCTTAGTTCACCACTGCTTACTCCAGTTTTATAAGTACAAGGCCATTCAATAGGTAAAACTGAGGTAATGCAGTTGTGAACCAAGCTTGTGGTTGCTAAGATTGCTTTTAAATTTCTTTCACTCCAATGTATGTAAATTGTGTGTGTGAATATAAACCAACAATGAACTATTTCAGAATTTCTTTCTGGGTTGTTCTGGTTAGAAAAAGAGAAAATCTTTTTCAATAAAGATCTACAGTAACTTTCATATGCCTAGAGTGTTTTATTTCCTATCAAAAAGGGTAACCCAGCATTGGTTTAGCAATCAATTAGTTTAGTAGTGTATGTACAGGGTAGAACCACAGGTCAGCTGTGAGACTTTCTGCTAGTTTTGCACATTAAAGCAGACTAAGGAGGAACTCCATGATTCAAGTATGGCCTGAAGGCACTGTTTTCTCAAGCAGTCCTTACTCACAGAAGCACTCCTGCAGTTCAGATGTTAGTTCAATCACTACTATCCTCTATTAGCATATTGGCATTGGGCATGAGAGAAACTAGACACTCCTGTATGGCTAGGGGATCTACAGCCACAGCTAATGCTGAGCTGGACTGAAGATCAGATTAGCCATAAAGTTGTATTTCTGCTTCCTGAAATCGCAAGGTGTGGCTCTGGGATACAAAATTACCCGAGGAGAGAAATGACTGCTTACCACCTTCTGAGTTAAAGTGTCAAATGTTGCTGTCTGGAGTGAAACAAACCCAGGGGCTGGTACAACTGCCTGTAGGATGGTCTCCTCCTGTGCAAAGGGGAATTGCAAAGATACCTGTACATGCCCAGCACCCTTGAAAATAGGACCTGGGGAAATGGAAGTGGCGAGTAGCCCTGTGTAATTCTCTCCAGTTCCAGCCACAGAGCCAGGTAAACAAAGCGAAGCAGTGAAGTGTTTTCCCCATTGCTAAGAGCCATGTCAACAGCAAGCCCATAACTGCTATGAGCTGTGACAACACTTTGTCTCATGCACAAGGACTTGGACCCTCTCACCAGTAGTTTTAGTAAAGAAATAGAACTTAACAGACTGTTTACAAATACACTATTTAGAAGAGGCTGTTTGCTACCCCAGATGGTGAGATGCCACCAGTGCACATGAGGCCATATTGCCCCAACAAGTGACACACACATACGATATGGTATGCTGGACCCTCAGCACTAGGTTTTGTGGAGGACTTGGATACCTCCCAGCATAAGGGCAAATCTCAACTGAAAAAAGGTGCTGAAGTAGAAAGGAGACAGCATGTCAAAGCTCAGCAGTGTTGAGGGCTCTTGAAACCTGCAGTTAGTCCTGAGGTATGAAGCCCTTTCCATGGGAGTGGGTGCCTCCAAGGTCAAGCGCTTTGAGGCTTATGGTGTGGTTTTGTGGAGCACTGGGTATAAAACCCCCAAAGTGGCTATGCTACCGTGTAAAACTCTTTGCACCCAGGGTGGTTTGTGGCCAAGCAGTGATCAGTGTCTTTATTTACTGTCTTAGAATTCTACATATTTATGCAGCTAAAGGTATGAGGGCGTATACATTGGCAGCTGCAGAGCGCATGAAATTGCTGCGAAGACTTGATGCCAAGGAGCACAGAGGAAAGGTAATATGGATCACTCTGCTGCAAGCAGTGGTGTCTGGGATGGGCATGGGCTTTGAATGACTGAGAGAAACTGCCACCCTGAAAAATCCAGCTCTGTCTCTCTGTTACTGCCAAAGAAGCCTTTGGCACTGATATGCCTTGCTTAGGTGCCTCTGGCAGGATCCTAAAATTAGGTGGGATGGGAATGAGCTTGTTCTCTTTTCAGCCCATGGTCCTCAGTGATCTAAGACAGCACTGGTCCAGGATAACGTATACACATACATTGGCAGTAGTCTCTGGGACTGAAGGTTTCATGAACAACAGATTTACGCTAGGAGTGCTGCACCTGATATAAAAAGTGTTTTAAAAATGCTGGACTGGGGTCATAATCTAAATTAGGGCTGAAAAACACTAGAAGTTCAGAAGGAGCTGGACAATACCCCCAACTTGTGATGCCATGGGTCCTAATATTTGGGAATCAAAATCTGCCTGTGAACTGTCTTCGGTTTATGCACCATACTCCCTGGGATTCTAGGTACCATTCAGCCCACACTGCCTTTCCCCATGCCTTGTTTTATGATAGCATCTGCTTCTAGACTTACATTTTATCTGCTGTGCTGTTATTTTCAGACCCCTCTACTGGTGGCTGTCACTGCCAGGCAGCCAGCTATTGTCTATGATTTGATCCAGACAGGAGCAGATGTCAATGCTGTAGACAACAAAGGGCAGTCAGCTTTACATCTTGCTGCAACATATGGGTATGCCCAAGTTCTTCAGGTAGGAAAAGCTTTTATGGTTTTAATTGCTAGCAATATGAACCTACAATAAAGTCTCGATATTGATATCTCTAAGTAACTGTCTTGGAAGGCAAGATACCAGTAAGCAATGAAGACTGACCAAAGTCTCCTTTTCCATCATGTTATGAATCCACTTCCCAGGTTATTTCTGTTTTAGGACTATCCTGGTATCTAACATCAGCTTCCTGTTACAGAGGAAATGGCTTTAGAGTATCTGTGAGGGGAAAATAAATTCTTTCTGCAGATCATAGCTCTGCATCTGCTGATTGCAGACCAGGCAAAGTGGGCTTGCTCTGGCTTGAGGTCTCAGAGTTTTAAAGATACCTGCATTGGAGGAGGTTCTCCAGAGGCCACAGGCAGCTGTGGGGTTTGAGAAGAGGGAGCAATAATACGAGTGTGAAACCTCCTCCCTGATGTTATTGTTATCCAGATGGGAGCAACGAATTGTGTCCAGACTCAAGCCAGCTGAAGATAGAGCAGATGTGACCTTGCAGACGGAGCCAGCACAGGCACAGCCTTCAAAATAAGACACATTCTTCAGATTTTATGCAAAGCCAAGATCCATCAAGAAGATTTTCCAGGGCATGAGAGAAACTAGACAGTCCTGTATGGCCAGAATCTACTAGAGCTTTCATGACTGATATGGCCAGATCTCACTTCCCTAGTGCTTCACAGATCTTTTCGTAGTCCGGGTCTACATCTAAGTTGTGTGCAAGCCAGACTCCAACAACCCCGAAGAGCAAATAAGCACATTAGAAAAGGCGCCGTGGGAATTTTTGGAAGGGATTACAGAGCAGAGATAAGCATACTGGAATGTGTCTCTTAAATGCTTAGCTATTGGCCATAAAATAGAATTAACAAAGCATGCCTTCCTTGATTCATGTCAGGACTGAGGAAAGGCAGCTTCAAGGCAGAGTTTCATTGCAGCAGCATGGCTGCTGCTGGGTTTACCTGAGGTCAGGGCACAGGGTGCTCTGAGGATGAGGGATGTGCCAGTGGAAGTGCCAGGGGGTACGTGGCATGCTGGCAGTCCATCTCCAGTGTTTGTTAGCTCTGCCTGCTCATGCCCTGGATTAAGTCACAAGCAGGCAGTTAATGTGTAACATTACGGGTTCCTTGGAAAACAGGTGTATTATTCAGTGGGGGAAAGTGTTTTACATTCAGATGATTCCAACAAAGCCTCCCAGAGTGCCCTGTGGTGGTGTGCATTTTGTTTTGAGTTGTTTGGTTTTTGGTTTGGGTTTGTTTTGGGTTTTTTTGCCTTGACATAAAAAGGGAAAATGCACAGATGCCTGCTTCTTGGTGCAGTAAAGCCATAAAATGCTTTATGGTTTGTTTGTTTATTTTAATTCTTTTTTTCTAACAGATTAAACATCTAATCTCTAATCATCAGGCATCTCAGGACTACTTATCAATATTTGATCTGGTATATATTATATTGCTGTTATGAAAAAAGAGCACAAACCCTAACCGTTCTGCATAATCTTTCAGCAGAAGGATCCTGTCCCGTGCCTTGTCTAACTTGACAAAGTTCTGGATGAGTCACTGCACTGCAAAAATTCTCAGCTAAGATGCTGTAATGTGAACAGCTTGCTTTATTCGATCAAGAGCAAAAGATGCATTATCTGTAATAATATAGACAAGGAGCTACTTGGCTGCATCACTTCAAATCTATAATTTTCTTAAGTTAAAAAGTTTCAAAATTTTTACGCTCTGCTAAATCCAAGCAATGCTCATCTCCAGACCACTATTTCATGCCATTTATAGTCTCTGCATCCTCATTGCTGAAGCCAATGCAATAAGGTGTGGTTTTAACCTGTCACGCTGTTGTCCGTGTGCATGTTAAAAAGAAAAAGTAAATAAATCTGGTCTGAGAATTTCCAGTGTGAGCAAACTTTTAGGTCATAAAGTTTGGCTGTACATGTCAAAGAGAGATTTTCATGTATCCTTGCCAAGAACAAGTCAGAATAAATTTGAATTGGTGTTATTGGTGCCTTTGTTTAATCCAGGGTGAAAGCAAGGAGTCTAGCACTCTCGAGCTGGAGGAAGTGACTTAATTTTACTGTTCTGAACTGAGAATCTCATGGGATACCATACTTAGGTGGGGTTTAGGAAACTAGGGAGCATGATCCTCTTGTGTAACACTGAAAGTCCATGTTAGGAAATAGATTCATAGCACTGAAATCTAGTGTCAAATAAGGGCTTAGTTTGTAGTTAAATTATAATTATCTGATTGTTTTTTTGGGGGGGTGGGAAGGTTATTCTGGTTTGTTTGGGTTTTTTAAATATTTTGTTAGTTTTGACTGATTTTTAGCTTGGACAATATTCTTCTGAACTAAAATTTTCTATTTCTCTGTTGCTTTTAGGTTATACTGTCACAAGGTTTCCCTCTTGACCTAGAAATGAAGGATTTTGAAGGTAAAACAAATATTTTATAGTGGTATTTTTAAAAATTAAATACTATATTGGCTGTTTCATTGACTGATTCTCATTGGTATTTGATGGTGTGCTAGGAGGCCAGAGTGGCCTCAGAAACTGCCTGGGGGAGAGTCCTTGTTGTGTGCTGAAATGCCACAGAATTCAATAGTGCTGATGATGCAATGGGGACTGAATGCACAATTGGAACTGAGCACACACTGGAGTGCCCCATAAAGTGTCTATACAGCCAATATGGTCCCTTTGAAACCAGAAAAAGGCTTGTGCCTTCACAACACATGGGCAGAGGTGCATGTGCTCTCCCTGTCAGCACTCACTTCCTTTCCTTACCTCAGCATCTTAGTTGGGACTGCTGTTATCTTCCTCCCATACTTTCTGTAGGCCATACCCCACTCCACTGTGCTGTTCTGGCACACAATGCCCTGCTCCGGGAGCAGGGTTGCCAAACATTGACGGAGGAGCAGCAGAAAGATCTTCAGCACCAGAGCGAAGACCTGGAGTCCTGTATTCACCTCCTGGTGCAGACAGGAGCCTCCATCTACAGTCGGGTAAGGGATCAGCTGGGCTATCTGTGCGCTGTTTGTTTGCATGGGAACTTTCCCTTGCCCTGACACTTGTGCTCTGCTCAAACTATGGTACTGGAGAATGAATGAACTGCTGACAAAGGACCAAGCCTGTTCCCCTTTCAAGTGACTGGTTGCAGAGTTAGTTGCTGCCTTTTGGAGTTACTTTCTTGTAGCCTGAAGCAAACACTGGGCAGTGAGAGGGCCACTGAGGAGAAGGAGGTGCTCCACGTTAGCTGCAGAGCTGGCCTGGACTTTTCCCCGATGGGTTTATATAATGCCTTCAGGTTGTTCTGCAGAACTTTTCTTACTTTGTTTGGTTTTTTCTTTCTATTTTTAAATAGGATGTGAAAAGCAACAAGACAGTTCTTCATTATACAGTCCAGGATGGGAACATCTCCCTCCTCAGATACTTCTTGGAGCTGAATGCTTTCAAGTCCAAGGACTTTGTCAACAACAAGGTGAGTCAGGCCATGCAGGGACAGGGCTTGTGTGCACATCCACAGGCAGAGGAGATGGCCGAGAGCTGTGCTGCGATGGGAGGCTGCGTGCAGGCAGAGGCGTTGGATCTGTGGGGTCCTGCAAAGCCAGTTATTTTCTTTCCACACAAGAAAAGAAAGAGCAACAGCTTGTGAATCTGAACTTTTTTTTAAGTCTGAAACTGCATTTTCCACTCAATGGATACTACACCTGGAAAGCAGTCCCTGATTTAAACACTGAGTTGTGTCATGAAACAGAGGCCCCTCTCCCAGCAGGCAGAAGCCGACAGAACGAGAGCACAAGATAACCAGGGAAGAGGAAGGATGTGGGAAGCGGTTACTTGAGGAGGAACATGAACTTTATTACGTTAGGCTGAAGATTGAGAAAATAGATCTGCAATGATGCAATGGTTTGCTGTTGGCAGCAACGTAATACTGAAACACAGCAGTTTAAGGCAGCCATGTATCAAGTAATATCTCCTGACAAACATGCCATCCATAGGAATGATGAAGCTCCTAGTTCAGTTAAGGGAGATGGTGACTCTTTCTGCCCTACGTGTAATTTACAAGTCTTCTGTCTCTGTGCCTGGGCACAACCTGGTTATTGTGATGGCTGCCTGCAAGTTTGAGCCTGGAGAATCAAAATATTCCCAGGGCCTACCAACCCCTAACAGCTGCAAGGAGCAGTAACAGAAGACAGACATGTGCTACAGGGAGTGAACCAGACATGGCCAGGCAGGGGAAGCACAGGGAAACCAGCTTTTTGAAATGAAGCAGTGTCCTTGCAGAGCACACAGGAGCCAAGGCACTGTGACAAGTAGACCACCTCTGGCTCTGGGGGCTTGAGGCTCTGCTTTTGGCACTCTGTGCAGCCCTGCTTGCTGAGCTGAGGTTTTGTTAACATTGCTTCCTCAGGGCAGGGTTTCTGGAGGCACAGCCATTCCTAGGTTGTATAAAGCAAACTAGAAACCTTCCCAGTGCTGCTGTTGTGTCACCCATCCCCTTGCTGCCCCACACTTCACCTCTGAGCAGATACCAAGTGGTGACACTATCTTGCAGATGCATCAGCTTCACCTATCCTCCTAAGAAAAAATCCTGGCATTCCTGTGCCTTAGCCGAGACATCATTCTGCACCATCAGCCAGAGCTTTGGCTCTTGACCAGCTGCCCCATCTCTGCATGACTAAGTGGATGATTCTGGGGGCTTCTGCAGAAGGATGCCCTTGAGCAGGAAAGGTCAGAGGGAGGGGAGGACAAGGCCAGGGCTCCTTGTTTTGAAAGGGTCAGTGCATTAGCTTTTAATTTCAACAGTTTCAGTCCCTTAGCCTTGCCTGTACTCCCTGAAGCATCCAAATGAATTTAATGTTTTCTATCAACTCAGTTGCTCACTTGGGAAGTGGATCTTGGGCAGCTTCACCTCTTTTATTTCTTCCCCTACAGATTTCTGTTGGACTGGAGGAAACATGTTTTTCTTTGTGTATGTGGGTAATAACATTGAGTTTCTGTCTTTTTGTAGAGTGAAGAACTTTATGCTGCCTTTTCACTACATTCTTTCTGTATCTTTTAAGACCCATTAGGCAGGTGCTAGCTTGTCTGTGGGAGTCTGCTGTTGTCTCTTGATCAATCCTGTGAGAGCTTCCTATTGTGATAGGATCACTTGGAGTCTTTGGTCTTGTTGGTGAGCTGCCTGGGACAATGAGAAATATGATGGAAGGTTGTTGGGTACCCATCCTGGCTTTTTAGCTCTTCCAAGTATGGAGAAAACAAGAAAGCAGGAGTGCTGGAGTCTGTGTTTTGGCTTCCCTGGCCTGCTCACTGCTTGCTGTGGTTGTCTAATTCCAAATCCACTTCCTTGTGGATTTCACAGTCAGAAAAGCATTGAGGTCTTTGAGGTACTTTTCACCTGAAGGATTCCTAGAGCCCGCATATTGGTGTTCTGAACAATCGTCTCACATAAGCCCTATTGAAGTCAATGGGAGGCTTCAAGATCAGGCATTGTCACGTTGCCTTGTTTTCTTAGCCCCATGCCTGGATTTGGAAGCTGTCAAGTGCTCCTGCCACAGAGATGCAGCAAACAAATGCAGGTGTTTCCAGTTTAACGAGAAGTCCTATAAAGAGCTTGTAACTATCCCCTGACTCCATGGGATGATAAAATTGACAAGGATCTGCTTGTTCAGGGCTTGTAAAAAAAAAAAAGAACAGCTGCTAAGATTTGGTTATTTTGTTTTGTGCTTCAATGTTCCTTATGTCTCAGTGGTAAATAGGGCCTGAAAATCATATGTATTCTTTTTAACATTTGGAATAGTAATACATGTTGCAATTTGTGTCCAAGCATCCCAAGTTCATGATAAATGTATGATCGTTTCTGAGAGAAAAAATACACAGCTGTCTAAATGAGACATCTTGCAGACTAAAAATACCTTGGCTTATGCATTTGCTTATTAGGTTTTTCTCATTTAAAACCGTTACTAGTCATACCTGACTAGGCAGGGGCACAGATTTCTACACGGTCTGGTGATACCAGAGCTTTTCTGCAGCAAATTGCAGCATGCTCCGTCCTGCGCCCCCCCGTGGCCTCACAACAAATTTTGTCTGTCGTTTCTGCGCAAATCCTGTTACTGAAATAGCTAGAGTCAATGTATTGTTAAGTAGATCCTTGATCTCAAGACTCTGCTTAATGACAGAGCAATGAAAATAAAGCCAGGAGCTACCTTCAGCACTCTTGGAAGGAACCGGGAGGTCTGGAGCCTGCCATGATTTATTTTTCCTGCTGCAGAGCCAAGCCACCTGCCGCCTTGTTTGGTCCGTGGTACACAAATTCACTGAGAAATCTGGCATCGGGATGGCTTGGTACTTTTCAAAGCATCTCTTTTTAATGTCATGAATTTGGTAACCTGAGAGGGCTTGTACAATCAAAGATGTGTGGAACCCACGAGATCAGTCTGAGCGTCATGTATAACCTATACACTGTTGGGTCTGGCTTTCAGTTGTGTCAAGGTCTCTTATTTTTCCTCTCCTCCTCTTCTTCTTTTTCTTCCACTGCATTAGGCACATGGCAACACAGCTTTGCATATGGCAGCTGCATTGCCTCATGACAAGAACCAGAAAGAAATTGTCCAGTTGCTCCTTGACCACGGTGCAGACCCGAGCATCCGAAACTTAGACAATGATCAGCCAATCCATATGGCTCCGTCTGGAAAAGCTGGAGATCAGGTACATGATCTGCATTGCTGCTGCTTCCTAACACGTCTGTGCACACCACAGCTGCCTGTCCTTACCAGGGGAATAGTGAGGACAAGTTATATGACATGCGTCTGACATTGCAGTGGTATAGGCTTGAGGGTTCCCCGCACAATGAATCCACAATCGAGGAGCACAAAGTAGGTGTTAGCTGGTACTCCAAACACATCTGGGGAGGTATCAACACGTAGTTCTTTCATAATTGCAGCAAATCTCAAGGGCTGATCAGGTCTCATGCCTACAGGTATGGAAAGGCTCCTGGAGCTCTTTGTAGTCTCTGATATGTTTATATGTGTATTTAGTTGCACATATACATGTGTATAAGTGTGTTTAAGTATGTATTGCCCATCTGCATGCACAGTTTCAGATGATACATTATGAATGTCTCCATTTTTTGGCAGGTTAGGCATTTGCTGAAGAAAGGGAAAGTTGCATCTACGTTCATTTCCTGTCACCAAAATGCCAGATCCTAGGTTGTCTGCAATTTCTGGAATGGCTTCAACTTCAGCTTGCTGATTGCACAAGGCCTCTTAGAAAAACCGTGAGAATGATTAATCAACACATCTCTGCTCCTAGAGTCTTCAAACCAGGGTGAGATGACAGCGTTTCTCAGGCTGTGGACCATGAATAGCATGTAAGGTATCAGACCATGAGCTTTCAAATGGTTGAAAACTTTATTTTGCTAACAAAGAATACTAATAAATCTCAATAGTTGCTTGCAAGCAAGGAGGCAAGCAAAGCAAATTGCTGTTACAGAAAAAAACAAGTGTTTGAAGTACAGCCAACCTCTGATTTGGTGGCAACCGAAACCGATGGTGTTGACAGAACATAAGATTTGACTATAAAAGGCTGAAAAATACTGCTTTAAGATGTGCTTGAACTGTGTCTCTAGTTAAATCCTGTACAGAGGTGCTGGTTGAAATGCTGAAGCCTTTGTGATGTGCAATTACCTCCGTTGTTCCTGCTATGCAGGAACCTGAGGGGGAAGGAAAAGACTGGATGGAAGAAGTCAAGTCAGCCTAAGGAGTCAGTCACCCATGGCTGTATTTCACCTAAGTGAACGGACATCTGAACTCAAGAGCTCCAGCTGAGGGGTCCTGCAAGCTGCAACTACTCCACTTCTTAGCACTTCGTGGAAAAAAGCTGAAGCAGCTGCCCGTTGCCACAGTCTCTCACCCCACCCCAAGAGAAGAAAGCAGATGCTTATAAGAGCAAGTACATGGGGCAGGGTCTCAGCAGTGCAGGTCTGTGTGGCTCCTGAGTGTTTCCCAGTGAAAGGATTCCTCCTTGGGCCATCTGATGCAATCCACGTCTCCAGCTCTGATGGCAAAGACTAGCTCTGGAAGCACCCCAGAGTGAGGAGCTGAACTTTCACCTGAGCTAATGCCTGTGTAGGAGACAGAGGCCTCCTTTGTGTCTTCAACAGCTTTTAGGCATGGACAGGGTAGAAAACTTTTGAGCTGTGCGAGACTGTACACAGCAGGGTCAGAGTGCAATGTGGTAAGTGCTCTCCTATTCCCATTCTTATCTAAGAGGGCGTTTTAATAGATTCTTGTTATACTTTCTGTGAAATGATTTGTGAATTGCTGTGCAATCAACTGGCAACAGTGTCTCTGCTGGGTCAATTCCACTGAAGGTGGGTGCCTGAAGAGAGTGAAAGCCATGTTTTGACAACCCTTTCACAGAGGGTGCCTCATCTTCAGTACACATCCTGAATTTTACTTTGTTGATTTCTCACTGTTGCACAGGTTATTTTTTCTAACAGAACTGAACAGTAAGATGAAGGGCAGGTGACTTAAATCACTGCAGTAACTTCCTTGATCATCCACTGACTAACTCGATGGGATGGGGTTTTCTAAAGCACTTGTCAGTCTCACAGACCTGGACTGTTTAAACAACTGTTTAGCAGACTTGAACAAAAGCTCTTAAGAAATGCAGAGGTTTTCTCAACTTTCTCAGCCTTCCTCTCTGCTGTTTTGCTATTGCTTCTCACTACATCATATCTGCAAACCTGCCAACATCCGCTGACAAAAAAGCTGACGTATTTGCATGTGTTTGCATAAATTTGCATGCATCTGGGCATAGGCCAGCAAAAGCATGTGCTTTCTTACTTTGAAGGGATGTTATAACAAGCCTTGAATTGAGTGATAACTGCATTGGTGAGTTAGTACTGTGTGGCAGACAAAATGGTCAATAAAATACCTGTTTCTTGAACTTTCTAGTAATAAAAACTCTAAAACTGTGACCACCGTGTGATGCACTAGGAAAAATGTAAAAAGCTTTTTGCTATCTAGAAATGTCTACGAGATGACAGAAGTCCTTCTACAGCAAGTGAAGAGAAAATACATGAGCTGTTTTCTAGAGTGGCTTATCTCTTTATTACTCCATCTGCCTTCTGTTGCCATCAGTGACTTGTAGTCTGTAAACATCATCATCTCCAGAATAATCAGGGAAAATTCCAGTCTGGGGAAGGATGGATGTGGCTTCATTCAAAGCATTACCCTGGCAGCCTGTGTTACTTGGAGCTGATAGATCAGATTTGCAGCAGGAAGATCCCACGACTGACCCAGGAAGGATTCATTCTCTCCACAGGCACATCTGTGTTCAGAATCCCAAAGCTCATACATCAGAGGCCTGCTCTGAAGCCAGTGACAATCAACAAGCCATTCATATTGTCTTTGGACTGGATCCACGAGACAGTTGGAGGCTGCCGCTTTCCATTCATGTAAAGCACCTTTCCCTTTCCTTGTCAAGCCAGTCAGATCCTGGCCTGTGTATGAAGAAAATCTCTTTTAAATCTCAAAGGTGGCCTGAGTGTTAAGTCTTCTGTGCTGGGGAGAATTTCATTGATTTGAGCAGTACTGCAGTTCACAGTTAACGCCTCAAATTTTATGACTCACTCAGGGGAAATGTACATTTTATAACCTTAGCAGTACTGGCAGTGTGTGATACCCCTTTATTTGCACAGTTTATCTCTTCCTACCTGTGGCTTTGGATAAGTTGCTAATAACAAAGGCTTGTTATCACCAAACAAATGTTCTGTACCATAGAAAAGTTGCCAGTCGGTTGGCAAGGAAAAGTTTTTGATCAAATATTCTGTGCAACTGGTAGAGAACCTGAAAATAAGAACCTTTTATTTTCTCCATAACTGTGGATGCTCCTGGAATTATTCATGGCTTTTGTAAGAACAGGGTGATTCTCACTTTTGTGTAAGCACTGTGCCCTTGTGGCCAAGAAGGCCAATGGCATCCTGGGGTGTATCAGGAGGGGGGTGGTTGTAGGTCGAGAGAGGTTCTCCTCCCCCTCTACTCTGCCCTGGTGAGACCGCATCTGGAATATTGTGTCCAGTTCTGGGCCCCTCAGTTCAAGAAGGACAGGAACTGCTGGAGAGAGTCCAGCGTAGGGCTACAAAGATGATCAAGGGAGTGGAGCATCTCCCTTATGAGGAGCGGCTGAGGGAGCTGGGTCTCTTTAGTTTGCAGAAGAGGAGACTGAGGGGAGACCTCATTCATGTTTATAAATATTTAAAGGGTGAGTGTCACGAGGATGGAGCCAGGCTCTTCTCGGTGACAAACAATGATAGGACAAGGGGTAACGGACACAAACTGGAACACAGGAGGTTCCACTTCAATTTGAGAAGAAACTTCTTCTCAGTGAGGGTGACAGAGCACTGGCCCAGGCTGCCCAGAGAGGTTGTGGAGTCTCCTTCTCTGCAGACATTCAAAACCCGCCTGGACGCCTTCCTGTGTAACCTCATCTGGGTGTTCCTGCTCCGGCAGGGGGATTGGACTGGATGAGCTTTGGAGGTCCCTTCCAATCCCTGACGGTCTGGGATTCTGTGATTCTGTAAATACGTAGTTATACAGGCACCCAGACCTTCACCTGGCAGGGACTGATGAAATGCCAGTGTTTCAGTAGTGCTGTGCCAGCTCTGTTCTGTTGAAGATATGACCAAGCTACTTTCTTTTAACCTCCCTCTTTGCTGGGGGGTGAGTGGGGGAGGGGGGGGAGAATGGGGTGGAGGGAGGAATAAAAGGAGGAAAGAATATGTTCCTCATAGCCAAAAAATGCACAATCAACCTTTGAATAGTTTTCCTCTGTTGGGTTTTTTTTTCTTTGCTTGTGTCAACAAGGTATCAGTGTGTCAACAGTCAGCAAGCTTTTACTTGCTCTGCATATGTCACCTGGAGCTATTGACATGGAATTAGGGTACGATGTCTAAAACAAGTTTGTAGTCCCTGGCTTGGGGGATTGCAAAACAACTGGTGAAAGAACAGCAGGGAAATAGGAAGAGACTGCAAGGGATGAAGGATAGCTCTACTTACTTAATGGCAGCTGTTAGAGTCCAGAGACTCCAGCAGAGCAGCTGATAATTTCAGAGCAGCTGGTCTCACACACAGCATGAGGCCAGTAGCTGTTAAGTATCTTCCGTTTTAAAGAACACACTGCATACTCCCTCGTCAAGACCTCAGCCACTTGTGAGCCCTGCAAGTGTGGAAGCTCAGTGGTGAGACCATACCAGCCCTTCAAGAGACAGCTTACCTCACAGCAGGGGTGTTTTTTCTCGCCTGGGTCAGGCAACATCCAAGGAACAGGATTAAGAATGGGATGCAGTGCTCATGGGCACAATGCTATCACTAAGAGGTCATGCCTAAGCTGCAGCCATAGGTTCAATGGTGGGCACAACCTGTCCACTGCACACCACAGTCTTTGCACAGAGCAGTCCTCTTTGGAGATGTAGTGTAACCACTGATAGCTGTGCTGATCTATGCCACAATATACTGATAAATGTGCAACCTGTCCATAATGCATTAGGGTTTTTTTCATATATGTTGGATTTAATATGGAGAGATGCTGCTTTCTTTCCAGTCTGGATGCTCAGCTGAGAAACTGGTGGCTTGGCAGACTGCCACACCAAGTGCTATTAAAAGGAGGTGAGACACAGTCTTAGAAAGGTCTGGGTTTATGCAAGAAACAGAGAATCCTCTGGTATGATAACTTTCCCATTATCTATTTTAAAAAAATCATTTAGCTCCTATTAAGTTGATTATGCTGAAAGGTGGAGAAAACCCGGTATCAACAAACTAAACTACACAAAGGGCTGCTGAACAACATCAGCCTCTTGCTGAAACTCTGCCTTCACAGGGAAGCTGTTACTGAGCAGCAGCCAAAGAATTTTGGCACTGGATTCAACCTCTGTGCAGGCCTGAGGGGCCTATCTGGCACACGACCCACAGGCTAAGCCCTGAGCTTGCATGGAAAACAGTGGTTTCCCTTTTCTGCAAGAATCACTAGACAATATCGTCACGGCAGCCTGAACAGAAGCAGTGGCTAAGAAACTCTGGATTCATCTCAGAGTGGGTGCTGCATAGCTTTCTCTCTGGATCGTGTGCTGGGTGCTGAGACACATGGAGACTTTGTTCACTGGAAAGGGTAAGTGAGACCTTTCATATTGCTGAGTAATTGCTCCTTGTGTAGGTTGCTAAGATTCTCTCTTCCTCACGTTTGTGAGAACAGGGTCAGGATCTTGTATCATTCACAGAAAAGCACTACAATTTAGCACATGAGGAATGAACAGGCTTCAGAATGTGTACCAAATTATTTATTAGTATCAAAAAGAGCTGGCTAATGACATGTGTTTGGTAAGGCAGCTTAGGATTTCTGTAAAAAACAACAGCTAAAACAAACAAGAAAAAAACCAAAACCAAACCACCACCACCACAAGAACAACAAAATGCTCCTGACTGTACAGGACAGGAGGACTAATGTAGTGACA
>NW_010182086.1:120202-126768 GCF_000695765.1 Mesitornis unicolor
AAATCTGTGAGTAGTGAAGAATAAATTGGACTGTGTTAGGCAGCGCAACTTTGCATAGTTCATGGGCAATTAATCTGATTTGGATACAGTGGATGTGTAAAACCACAGTCCCCATTAGCTGTAGCAGATGTCACAGTTCCTATCCCTTCTGAAGAAGTCATCGGCCATGGCCATGGGTGGTAGGTAGTCCATGCAGTCCGTGCTGGGGCAGGGGAAGTACTGCGGGACCCTGTTGTCCACATGCTGGGAACCACAGGCGGTGCAGCAGCAGGCAGAGGTGGTGTATGGGGAGGGGGTATGGCAGGACCACTCCTCCGCAGGGTAGCCATAGGTCTTGGTTTCCAGAGCAGAGGGTGGGCTGTGGGTCAGTGGGGTGAAAGGAGACAGCTGAGGAGGCGAGCAGCTATAGTTTAATGGGCTGGACAGATCAGCTGAACTGGGGGATCCAGCAGCCTAGAGATGAAGAGAAAAACAAAACAGGATGTTTCAGAGTGTCATTTGGGGAAATGTGGACAGCAGCCTGAATTTCTGCACCGCTGCTTTTCTCAGGAGGGTCTGGCTACTCAGGGAGATGGTTTGGCCCTTGGAAGCCTAAACCTAAGAGGCAGTTCCTGTGACAGTGTTAATCAGGAGCTTCTCTGCAAGTTAGATAACTGTTAGCTGGAATTGGGCTATTCTTTCCAGAAAATCTACAAGATCTGTAGAAGGGACATTCTCTATTCTGTAGCTTTTCTCTAGGTTTGGCTGGCCCTCCATGTCCTCTGCTCCCAATGGAAAGCCATGCAGAAGTTCAGACAAGCAGCATGCACTGCTGTGGCTGTACCCCATGCCTGTAAAAGCTGTCACATTTCCAAATCAGCTTGCTGCTGCTCTGCCCCAGGATGTGACCACCTCCCCCATCTTCCCTCTGAGTGTGCCTGTGGCTGCTCCCCTGGGACACCAAACTTACCAGGCCCTGGTTAAAGCAGAGCGGGACTGACTGGAAGGTGTCTGAGGTGTAGTGCGAGGACATCTGGAAAGCACTGAAGGATGGGTCTGAGGGCGCATCTGTCTGAAGACAGGAATCTACCAGCTGCTCCAAATAGCTAGGGCTTTCTTCGCAGGACAGGCAGTTTGAAAACTGCCATGATGGACAATAGTTGGGAACAGAAGAGATGGGTTCTGCATCAAAAGGTGCTAGGAGAGAAGGTAAACCAGACAGCAGCAGATTATTCAGTATCTGTCTTCACAAAGGGCAGGCGTTGCCCGAGGTCAGTTTTCAGTACTCTCATATGTTCAGTAGCCCTATGGATTTAGACAAGGAAAAAGGTCCTTCAGTTCAGGGTGAATTTTCTAGGAAAATTCCCCTTGGAAAGCTCCAAATCTCTTTAAGTACTGCTGGAAACTCTTCTGGCTCCAGAAATTGTGGACAAGGATCCAGCTGGAAACTCTCTCAGACTCTTGACCCTCTGGCCTCCCTTCAACTGTTTACAGACCTAGAAGCTTGCCATGCAGTGATTTATGCTTCACAGCTTGGCAGGTG
This sequence comes from Mesitornis unicolor, assembly GCF_000695765.1. Lineage (NCBI taxonomy): Eukaryota > Metazoa > Chordata > Aves > Mesitornithiformes > Mesitornithidae > Mesitornis > Mesitornis unicolor. The sequence continues at coordinate 121,725 of NW_010182086.1, forward strand.
CCTTGCGCCTTTGCCTCACCCAGTCTCCAGATGCAGGGTAGCTACATCTGCAGGAAGAAGGGGATAACAGAAGAATAATTTGCTCTTTTATTCTCCAAACAGCCAGACAGGAGACAAACTTCCGAGCAGATAAAGTGGAGCAAGTCAGTGAGAACAGGGCACTGTGGCCACGTAGTGTTACAGGCAAAACTGCAAATTCCTAGAAAGCTGGAGGGTCAGGCTCTTGCTGTACTGCAACATGTTTGCTGGGGGTATGAAATCTCACGGCAGACCTGACTTTTCAGAACTACTATCTTTTCATGCTGTGTTTGAATATGGTTAAAAGCAAAGCCTTGTCCACATGGAGGAGCACAAGACTAAGGGCAATGGAACTGCATGTGGGCAGAGTCACTCAGTTGTAGGTGTCTGCAGGTTCAAGGTGGCAGTGTTTAGCTGGATGTGGGGAGGAAATGAGAAGCACTCAAAATACTTAAACAGATGGAGACTTTCCAGCCTGAAAAAGCTTTGGTATGTCTCACATTTATTAACATAAGCAAATCGATTCCCAAATAGTGATGATTTAATAATTTCCTTGTCCCTACAATGTATATATTCACACCTGCCCAACCTTGTAGGTCTCTGCTTCCTTTCTAGAATAACTGCAGGATCTGTGAGCCCTAAGTGCTCTTGTCCCCACCCCTTTCCTTGGATATTCACAAACGGGAGGGAGAAACTCTTTGTGTTGCTGAAAACCTGACACCCCTCTCACTCCTATGGATGCTGCCATGAGTGAGAACAGTCAGCTCCACTGGAGCTCAGCAAATTGCTCCAGGGTGATCTGACCCTCTAGCTCCAATCGGACCCACAGACTGCAGCCTAAGAAGGTGATGCCAGCAGTGTTATTCCCTGGAGGATTAGCATCCTTTCCTGAAGGGGATGTCTCTCCTTGCTATGGGAAAAATAAACTACACAAATGAGGGCATACGAGCATGCTCCTGAACAGGGTAATATGTACCCTACTGGCCTCACGGTATCCTCATCTGCATTTCATAGGCTCCTTTCAGGTGCTGATTGGCTGCATTGCTGGTTATCTGGTAGTGCCTGCCTCAGCTAAGGGCTGGAAAGACTCTGGGCTGTGGGAAAAATTGGGAAGGTGGTGGGAAGAGACATGTGAATGGGCTTTATACCAACCTGGGTGAGGAGGAGACACAGACTCTGAAAACTGGATGCTGCTGCTGCCCCAAGGAACCTGACCAAAGAGAAGGGAAGAAAAGAAATTGTATATACTGTAACACAGGGGAGCATTTTTCTGCATGCTGAGGTAAGTCAGGATTTCGCTTCAATCTATTTACGTAAAACTTATTTACTTCATGGCTGTGACATGGAAAACTGTCCTAGCATTGACAGAACAAGATTACCATGCATAACATGATTTTTCCCTGAGCCTATAACGACACTGGAGGAGCACACTAACCTGGTGTAAAGTCCTTGATAACAGTACCTTGTTAATTCAGTAGAAATGTGGTTGAAATGTGATGTGGGTTAATTTCTAGGACCAGGAACTTCACAGTGGAGGGATCCCAAAGATTTTGTAGGAATAAATATAACTGACTAATTAACAAATTGCAGTGTTAACTCTTGAAACATGACTAAAGACAATTGCAGGTATCCCCACGGCTGGGCATCAGACTGGGTCGCCGTGCTTGGTGGTAATGTTGTTTGAAAACCAGCTCTGACATTGCTCCCCACTCTAACAAAGCTACGTGCCTCTATGAAAACGGACCGTCTTATTTTCTGAGGAGTGCTGGAAGCTGAAGCAGACAGATCAATCTGTACTAGGAATCTGACCTGCCAGAGAGGAGAAATCCACCCCAAAAGCTTCGGGAGTTTTGGCACTTATTATTTGGGACCAGGATTTTACTCTGCAAGTACAAATACTGTTGGTTTTTTTCCTCAGTCTTAATTCATACAGACTTCCACTTCATTTTCTTTATTCAAAATGCCCTCAAGTTAGTGGCTCATTTCCTTAGCAACAGCTTCTCAGCACACTTCGATGCATCCAATTCATTAAATAGTGGCTATTCTGGGATGGAAGTGCCTGTAGGACTACCTCTCTTCTCTTTAGCTGCAGATGTAAACAGGCAGATGTAAAAAGGCAGGCAGAGCCATACCAGCAGCAGTGGAAATTTTCAGGTTCGGCTCTTTTTGGTGCACAGAGGCAGCTTATCCTGCCAGCCTTAACCTCTGGGCCATCTCCAGGACAACACACAGCTTTTGTAGATCAGAAACATAACCTCCTGCATTGCTACTTTTCACTTTTTCCATATGGGCAAAACAAGTGCTGTGTAAACTCAATGTGGGAAGCGAAAACCAGTTCCACGCAGCCCTGTGATGCCTGGCTGCAATGAAGAGGCTGCTTCCGTGAGGGTTGGAGGAGGGGAGGAGTGACCAAGCATTTCCAAAGCCAGCAGTTCTGTGCACTGTGCACCCAGGCCTCTGCCAGTGGCTTGCAGGCTGATTAGCTTTTTGTGCAATCAGCTGCAAAGAGGTACGGGAGGTGAGAGATGAAATCTGAAAACTATCCAAAGCTGCAATGTCATGAACCAGGAAGAAGTAATGATTTACCAACCTCTTTATGCAAATCCCTAGAGTGGCTGGAGCTGGAGCACTCCTACAAAGACTGGAAGAGTGAATGATAGAGTGTACACATACACACACAGATCTCTGTCCCCTCCTTTAGCAGGGATGGAGCCAGGAGCTGCTCAGGTGGTACTGAAAATCCTTGGATAGCTGAATTCAGTTAAGCACACTTAATATTATATTCAAGTAGATAAGGAGTGGTTGAAAGTAGCTTCCTGGGGGGGTGAGGCTTGTGGAAAAGGGGGAGGTTTGCACTGGTTAATCTTGAGAGCTACACTGGTCAGGTTGCAGGCGTGCCCCTGGTATATTCTTCACCTGATGCTGCAAACAGTTTGGTGCATGCTTCAGCCCGGCCAGGCCACATTTTAAATAGGGGGCAGTGACAATGACCTCTCTTGCTTACCCAGCATGATACTGGAGTTTCTGTGATAACTAAGTTGGACTGAAATTTGTCAGTGTGGGCCTTCTATCCCAGAGTAAGTTATTCTTTCTGGAGCACCAGCTCTGCTTTCTCCCTGCACTAATGTCTCAGACCATCACCTGTTTGGATCACTGCTGCACTTACCCTGGCTGAATGTTCTTCTCCCTGATCCTCACCAGCCTGCTACACTCAGACTTTGGCAGTCTCCTTGGCCAGAGACTACAGTCTTGGCAAAAAAGGTAAGGAGAGAAGACTTTTACATACCGCTGTATCAGTTGCTGCTTGTCGTGCTCGTCTCTGCTGCAGTAACTCCTTAACGGTAATCTTTACTCTAACACCTTGATACACCTTGGGCTTTCCTGAAAGAAATTGCAGGAAAACACTTTACAATCTAGGACTTTCAGAGCATACAGTAAATCCTGAATGTTTTCAGGCATGCTTTATGCGAAGTCTACTTAGAATAAACAGATGAGTAATCGTTCACTGTTAAGTCACTTGTAATCAGAGTTTATAGCCCTGTTTAACACCTGCTAGGTAAGCTTGTGATAAGCAGACATTTATGAAAAGGTTGGTATTGATTATATGTTGTAATCATACGTGTTTTTTCTTTATCTCGCCCACCCTCTAGGTGTCCTAATGCCAAGTTTCATCTGGTGCCACTGCTGAATTTATTTAAATTCCTATCATACTTGCCACTCTTAGGACCCGAAGATAAATGTGGGAAGGACTTCATCTGGCAGATGAAGACCAGGAATAGAACAATGGAAATATGTGGGCAGTTATTCAGAGGGTCAAACAAAACACAAATAAAATTACTGCTTTCATGAATCACTTCTTGCAAAGCCTAGATTATCTCTTTATTTTGCTCCCATTTATTTCAAACAAACAGTTAGGATGTCTTTAATCCAGCCCAAACCAATCAGCAATCATCAGTCATTACCTGATGAGGGATTTTTAGTACAGGAAATGGGAAGCGATTTACTTATTCTGAAAAATCCCTTTCACTTGCTGTACTCATGCTGAAATACTCAAAGCCTCCGGCAGTTCTGTTTCAGTCCTAACCTTCTGCTGTTATTTTTATCCAGTAGCAGATCTTAAAAACACTAGGGTTGTCTCATCCTGCAGTCAGCTGTTCCCCAGAGGAAGCAGCCAGTTGCAGGTTCCCTGTCCTATAGCTGCTGCATGCAGCAAGAAGACAGTGCTGGATTTGCGGGTTCTGCCTGCATATCCAAGAAATCCCACACTGTAGGTACTGTCTTCTTTGGCTATAACCTCTCTGTGTTGGTGATGGCTGTATGGCATCTTTATACTCCTGTCTGCCCACCTCCGGCCCTCCTGCTGCCCCCTTGGTGCTCTGGTTGAGAATATGCTGTAACAGGCACACCAGTCCCTCCAGAAAGGTCACAGGCTGAGCCAGGTCTGCCTCGAGTGGAGTTTGCTGGCCTGGGGGTTATTCATTTCATATCTTTATGTTTTGTTTCTCTTCACCAAACTAAAGATAGGGGAAATGAGGGGAGGAAAGGGAAAGGTTGAATTTAATGAGAACACTCCGTTAACAGGTCTCCCTATAGCCAGAGAGGGCCCTGAGCTAGTTTGGGTTTGTACTGCATAAAGTCTCTTGGCTCTGGTCTGCACAGGTAAATGGACAGGGCTAGAGGCTACGCTATGAGCAACTTAAAGAGAGGTTAGCAGGCAAGGTATGGACACATCTAGAACTCGGGGCTGAGGACTGCGTGACAGCCAGCCCCCTGGCTCCCGTGGTAGAGCATTGTGCCCCAAGAATCCTGCTTTTCTAGCACCCTGTGGCCAGCCCTCCTGAACCGGCCAGGCTGCGGATGAAAGGGGCAGCGTGGTGAGGGTGGGTTGGGGCTCAGGGTGACAAAAGCAGTCTGGAGAGTAGGCGCAGGGTGACAAGGACGGGCAGGGGGTCGAGAGCAGCGTGGTAAGGGCACACAGAGCTGGGGGGCAAGGGTGCGGGGGCCGCGACTCCCACGCTGCCTCATG
>NW_010182087.1:0-302 GCF_000695765.1 Mesitornis unicolor
GTGAATCTGCACCTGAGAGTCAGCGTGAGGCGCAGCACCTGTTTTTGATGTCTTTGCTGCTCTTTTCTCCTCCGTTGTGTTTTGTCTTCAAGGAAATAAGGCCAGAGCCCAGCATAACAGGAGCTTCAGCCCATAAAACATTTGTTTCCCCCCCAAAAAAAAGGACAATGGCCCAGTTAAATACCTTTCCAAAGAGTGTTTCTTCCAAAAACACAGCAGTTATTTGGAAAGGCAGTAAGAGATGTTGTTAAAATGAAACTTCATACTTCAAATGCTTCAATTCTTGCCTCTTTTTATTTCAT
>NW_010182087.1:467-1069 GCF_000695765.1 Mesitornis unicolor
TCCTCAGCTTTGTAGCCACTTAAGAGACTGAGCTGAAAAGTCAAATCACTAAATAGAAAATGAGTTCTGTTTAGCTCAAACCAGGACACTGTGCTTCCCGTATGACTCATACGCCTTAGGACACTGAACTGCACCAGCGCATGATGGCTACAGCCCAGGCTGCCTTCAAGCGTGACATCCCCATTGAGCTCACTCACACTGGTGACCATCGGGCCCAATATCGCTTCTCCTCCAGAAGGGCTGTCCATTTCCTGTCTGAAGAAGTTGTCCCCATAATAGGGGGTCCCCCAAAACTTTCCCTGGATTTTTCGAAGGCTCCCCATACCTATTTTTTCTCTTGCAAGAAACTCTTGTACCAGCCATGTGGTCCTGGATCTTGGCGTTGCCTCTTTTCTGCATTGTTGCAGAGACCTTGGGGTGGATGTTCCTCAGCACCCATCCAGAGGTTCCGGGGACCCCCTCAGTTGAGTTCCTAAGCCCCTGAAGGCATCAATTCAGCATCAACTCAGCTGACAAGCTCAGGACGCCTTTTCAGAATCAGGTGGGAACACGGCAAACCCCAAAACCATCTCTTCTTGCACCGGGACACCCTTGGCTCCAGC
>NW_010182088.1:0-52894 GCF_000695765.1 Mesitornis unicolor
TCTCCTTCCCCTCTACTCTGCCCTGGTAAGAGCGCATTTGGAATATTGCATTCAGTTCGGGGCCCCTCAGTTCAAGAAGGACAGGGAATTGCTTGAAAGAGTCCAGCACAGGACCACAGAGATGACTGAGTGAGTAGAGCATCTCCCTTATGAGGAGCGGCTGAGGAAGCTGGGTCTCTTTAGCTTGGAGAAGAGGAGACTGAGGGGAGACCTCATTAATGTTTATAAATCTGTAAAAGGCGAGTGTCAGGAGGAAGGAGCCAGGCTCTTCTCAGTGATGTCCATTGACAGTACAAGGAGAAATGGGAGCAAGATGGAGCATAGGAGGTTCAATCTGAACATGAGAAAGAACTTTTTTACTGTAGGGTTTACAGAGCACTGGACCAGGCTGCCCAGAGAGGTTGTGGAGTCTGTCTCTCTGGAAACATTCAAAACCCGTCTGGACGCGTTCCTGTGTGACCTGGTCTGGGCGATCCTGCTCTGTCAGGGGGTTGGACTAGAAGATCTTTCAAGGTTCCTTCCAACTCCTAATATTCTGTGATTTTGTGATTTATATTTTAGTTCAGGTTGAAAGGCACCTCAGAAGGTCTCTAGTGCAATATCGCACTAGGATTAGCTGATCGCCACCTGGGAGATTAGACCAGGTTGCTCAAAGCTTTATCCAGTCTAGTCTTCAGAACCTCCCAGGATGGAGAAAAACCACTCAGAGCAACCCCTGCTTGACTCTCCTCATAACTAAAATATATATATTAACTCTATATTATAGTCAGTCCAAACCACTTTGGTTCAACTTACGCCTGTGCCTTGTTCATTGTGAAGAATGACCTCTTTTCAGACGTTGCAGACTGCTACTAGGTCCTCCCAACTCCTTTTCTTCTTCAAGCTGTACAAGGCTAGCTCCCTCAGCCTTTCAAATAAGGGCAAGAGTTCAAGCCCTAGGACCATCTTGGTGGCCTTCTGCTGAACTCAGTTCACTTCACTGATGTCTTGTACTAGGGAGTTCAAAACTGGAAACAATATTCTAGTTATGGTCTCATGAATGGTGCGTAGAGGGTTTGTTTGTTTGTTTTTCCCTTAACCTACTGGTTATTCTCTGCTAACACAGCTCAGGGTGCTGTTGACCTTCTTTGTTGCCAGGGCAAAATTCTGGCTCATGTTCAGCTTGATGACCAGGCCTTTCATGTGAGATGTTCTGCACCCTCTCAGCCTCCAACCCATGTCACTACAAGGGTGTTCTTCCTACTGAAGTGCATGACTTTCCATTTGTCTTTGTTGAATTCGTAAGGTTCCTGTTGACAATTTGTTCAAGCTTGTCTAGATCTGAGTGATGGTCCTGTTGTTGTGATTTAACTTTGGTAGGCAGCTCAATCCCACACAGCCACTTGCTCACTCCTTGCTGCTGGGACAGGGGAGAGAATTAAACCAACATAAACCTTGTAAAAAAAATCAAATGTTATTTTAACTTTTAATTGATGATTTTTTTAATTAAGTGCTTCTTCAAAATCCATCCACACCCTGAAAATAGTTCCCATGCTTCTGTAATTATTTTTATTTGTTGAAAGAAACTTTTTTACATGATGAATGCCTGTATTCCTAATATTTTAGCAGCTAATAATCAGTACACATCTGCCAAATCTTCCTTTTATAAAATAATACATACATCTGTTTACTTGTCTACCTGCCAAGTATTTTTTCAACCATATTTGTTCTACCTAATATTTGTCTTTTTAATTCTTGAACCAAAACTAAAAAAGACTTTTGTCATTAATTTCCATCTTTAATCATCTTTCTCCCCATCTTATTGTATCCACATTTATCTTTCTGTGTAACTCATTTTCCCATCCCTAACAACATAACCAATGTCAGTTGTGTTGGTAGATTTTACAGTCATGTGAAAATGTTTGAAAAATCATCTTCAATACATTATTAAATCTTTTCATTTTCTAAAGTATTTTATCCATGCTATAACTTTTACATGTTATAAGTAACTACAAAGATCAATCATCCTGGCTGCATGTGCATTTAATTTCGCAAGAAAATTACCAGAGGGCATTGAAGCCTACACAGGATTTGCAATGTAGTTTTATTTCTGCTGTTGGAAATGTTGGTGAGAAGGATGAATTTACAAGAGACAACTTATTCCTTGGTGACTAAGGAAAAAAATAGCCAGAAACTGTCCAAAAGAGGTTGGACCATAAGGATGGAAAGATTACATTTATGAGTTACTTGAAACAAATTAACTTAATCAGTCTTGAAAATGAGAAACAAAAGAAGCTTTGTTGTATCGTGTTCTCAATGGAATTGCCAAACCATTTGGCAAGCAAGACCTTTTCCGAAAGAGAATTTGTCCTCTTAGGCACCTGATGACTGCACTGGGAGTTGTAAGTAACAGTAAACTTATTACAGTTCCCCACTCTAACAAGCTTATGTGAGAAAATTATGCAATATGAAAGGTAGTCACAGGAGTAAAGTTTCCTGGAGTTTTAATGAACCCTGCTGAAGCCATTAGAGATAGAGCTTCTGCAGGAAGTCTAAGTGGCCCTCCTGGGGGGGATGGCTGATCAGAAAATCAGAGCATGGCCACAGGAAAATAAAGGAGGGAATAAGTGCTTTTATCAAGCAGCCTCTTTGCTGTGTCCTGTCAAAGAAAGGGTTCTGGTGCTTATGCCCAGCAGGACCTTTTCAGGCCTCACCTGCCTTAGGTCTTTCTCTAGACAGTGTGGGGTCTGCAGAGGAGACACCCAGGTTCCTGGAAGCCTGCAGCAGCCACACAGCAAAAGTGTCATGTGAAGGTCTGCCTGGCCCACACATCACTACTATCCCAGCCTCGAGGCTGCCCTCCTCCCCTGTGTATCCCAGGCTTCAGCGATGCTGCTGCTCAGTCCTAAAACACAGCACTTGCCACCTCGCTTTTCCTGATAGCCCTCTGGCCAAGCTAACAAGCACTCAGTGGTCCAGCCACATGGAGATGATGCCCAGCTCCTCCACACAGAGTCCCTCCCGCCCCAGACAAGAACCTCACCCCACCAGATCCCACTGCTTCAGTGGTACGTCGACTGCCCCTGCAGCCCGTGGACTTCCACTCTCTGCAGACCATTCCTCTACCTTGACAAAAATTGATGAGTGCACTACAGCCATGAAGAGAATCTTCTCCCTGATGGTGACAGCTTGAAGGTCCCAGCTGTTCCAGGACCATCCTCCAGCTCTGTTGAGTTGGTGCCCAAGTTCCCATTCACAGTGTCATACTCTATTCCTCATCCCAAAGCCTTGAGCAATTTTCTGCTGTAGTACTGCACCCAAAACCTCAACATATCAGTAATATGTCTCCAGCTTGCACAGTGACCCTCACTCCTGAACTGCCAACACTCTTCTGCAAGTGTTCCCAATGGGATGTTCAATTTCTCTCAGAAAGTGCAACTGTCTAAAGAACCAAAACTTAAACCTACAATTTCATGAGATCATTCATCTCATGAGATGAATCCCATTTCACACTGGGTGTATCACAGGTTTTTTTAAGTCTAGAATCAGTTCATTAATTCCTTTCTTCTATGGAAGGCTGTTTTGAGAATGAAATGTGCATGTGTCTGAAATGTGGATGCCCAAATATTAGTTACACCAAAAAGAAGTCCAAAAAGAGGTGTGCCTACAATATAACTGAGGCAAGGACTGAGTGCCCAGGTCTGAGCTTGAATGGAGCTCAGGGACAAAAGGGCAGAGGACACATGGATGGGAATCCTAGGTGAGGCTGATAAGCGCACTTACAGCCTCTTAGTGTGTTCAGGTACCTGACACTGTATTTTGACATTTAACTGTATGTAGTTTAAATCCTCAATATAATCTTGGAAGTATGGGAATAATTAATCTATGGCCAGTTTTTTGGGATTTATCTGTTAAGGGTAATTCTGGTAGACTGTAGAACCCAAGGAGTTCCTCCTCTTCCAGCCCATTAGCTGGAAGCAACTCGGATGTTGCTCTTCCCATAAAGATAAAAGATAAAAATACAGTGATGGAGAATCTTGTTATCTGATTTGGTCACGTACAAGTAGTATCACATGGAAATGGAAAATTTCAGAGAAAACTGTGGTTGAATAGACGTTCATGCACCAAGTGTCTTCTTCTAGCCAGGATTCCCATGATGTAAACTTTTTTTTTTTCTGATGCATAGGTCCATCCTTGCAGCATGTTTAATAGCAGAAGAAGACTACTGAACAAAATCAGTCACTTGTCCTGAATGTCATTCCATCACAAACATGTTGCCTCAGTTATATTTTTGTAAAACTATGGTAAACCAATGGATGACTGCCACAGCACAGTTGCAAAGATGCTGAAAGGAGGTAAATCATTAATAGCTGCTTTCTTAGGCACATTAGGCAAAATGTACACAATTACAGAAAGTCAAGCTCAGGCAATAATTCTTTTCATAAAAAACAAAGAAAGGATGTATAGAAAAAAAAACAGAAGCTGTGTCATCTCTTTCTACTGCTGGGGTATGGTAGTTCTTTCAGATGTAAAGAAATTAATTTCTCTAGTATCAGAGAGGCCAGAGGTACACAGCAGTCTTGAAAACAGAATAGCTAATGAAAGGTGCAACACTGGGAATAAAAAAACTAGCTAATAGCCTATTTTTTTTAATGTTTTGGGAAAAGCTTATTAGCTCTTGGACCAAAATATTCAGAGTTTCATACACAAGAGATAATCATCCCAGAGGCATCTAAGAAATATTTAGGCTTCAAAAGTACATCTAAGAATTTAGAGTTAGGAATATGAAAAGAGATGAGCAGCAAAGGAAGAGGTGTAGTAAAAAGTCTTCCTCAGTACATCACCAGAACAAACATGGAGGAGCATCTTTATTCATGAGGTAAACTCTATTGCATGTTTTTACATGAAATGTTTGTCTTAAAGACACAGAGATCAAGAGGGAGGATGAAAAAGACTGGAGATGTAGATCAGAGATGAGAGACAGAAGTTCAAGAAAGTTTCATGTCGTATTTTTTGAAACATTGACTTACATTTTCTGTCTAACAGTTCTATTCATACAAAAGACAGTCAAGAGGAAGGAACTGTATTGTTTTAACTTGTATACCATGAATCATTCTTCATAGTTATCTGTGCAATGTATCTATCTATCTGCTCAGTTTTATTTTGTTCCTCTTTTTCATGTTAAATATAGGTCTGTTCACTCTTGTTTGTTTTGTTGGGTTTTTCTTATGGATTTGCATGTATACACACATAATCATTAGTTTATTATTATTTCATTATAGTATTTTCTACTAACAAACTCATTCAATACATTTTAGTACAATTTCCCAGGGAAAGGACACAAGAATTGCAAACAGGTAATGGTATCTTAAGAAGTAACTTTTCTTATTGGTGAGTACATAAATATCAAACCAAGTAATTCAGTGTATGTATGGGATTTTTGAAAGTACCGTGAATTAGCATTCACATTCATGTTCATCAACTAGGCTCTTTGTACAGCCAAAGGAAACAACTTGACCATCTGAGAAGTGATTCAGAATATGTATCAGAGACAGGCAGAATGAATTTGCAATTAAAGGTGTAAGTCTCTAAAAATTATCTTATATGCTATCTGCTACAACTAAGCTCTGGGCTCTTACTAAAATTCACAGAGAAAAATAGAAACTTTCATACTACTATTATTTTGTTAAATTTTTATATAAATGTGAAGATGATAGAAATGCAAGAATAGAATTATTAAATTCACTATAAGACTAGTGAATAACACTACAAAATTTCTCCCAATGAGTTTAAAATGATAGTCTGCAATGACTCGTGTCATCAGTGCTGCATAAGATCAAAAGGGTAAAAGACATTCCACCTTTAATGTCAATATATCAAGATCAATTGCACTCTAATGACTCAACTTGCCCTCTCAGCCTATGTTCTTATCTAATTTTCCATTTTAGCTTTCAAAACTAGAATGGTTGATCAAAATATGTTTTTAATTTAACATTTATAAAAAAATAGAGTTCTTGAATGACTGCTGGATTTTTTTTTTCCTCCACGAAAATGAGATTGCATTCATTTAAATGCATAGTAGTTTTTAGATGTGATCATAAAATCTTCTCTATTTTGGAATTTTTTTAATGTTACTTTCTTTTAAACATCAGGAAGTCTCTCTTCTGTAAATGGAGATGGAAAAAATGTTATAAATGGTGTGCTTATTTCTTGTATCTTAAGTACATCTTCTAGAGATTCCTTTACTTCCCACCCCAATAACGGGAGGATCTAAGCAACAAACTTTGATTTTTGTGAACAGATTGAGATAAATCAAACAGAGAGACAGTATCCCACTGTTTGTAACCTTGTTACCTAAGAAGTTGTTGATTGCAAAAATTTTCTTAGAAGCAATAAGTTTCCCCTTTCCAGACTCAAGCTCCTAAATGAAAGAAACCAAGATGTTGGTAATTATTTAAACCAAAAGATTTATTTGCTGTGTTGTAGGACAACATGTGACACCGTGAAGTTCTTCGAGCTTCTCACAATATCATGATAGCTCTCAGACCAAACTCACACTCACATCTGATCTCCATGCTTGCAAGAAACATGGCTTGATTCTCCCTGAACTCAGGAGTGAACTAGCTGGCTCTTTAGAGAGGCAAATGAAAGCCAAGGGCAGGAGGAGATGATGGGGGAATGAGCTAACAGTGTAGATCTACTTCTTGAAGTGCTGAAGGTACAAACTTGATGGAGATACTTGGTTCTGAGAAGTAGAGTCTCAGAAACTACCAAAGGGAAGGTGAATATGGTCCATTTCAATCTTTGGCCAAGAAAACTTTCTAGTCTGCTTTCTGAGTTGGAAACACTGTATGTGTATCTGAGTTGAGATACATCATATGTTTTTTCCTGCTTAATTCCCACTGATGTATTGGAGGGTGTAATAGGAAATTTTGTTTAGCATGTAGGAAATATTCCTTGAAAGTTCTCTGCTTTAAAATACAATTATCTGCGATGTGGTCAACCTCCTGACAGTAAATGACAGAATTTGTGATTTGCCAACATTTTACTTACCCTTGGCTTGAAGTGGAGACCTTAAATACATTCATACCTATATGTCTAGAACACTGAGCCTGGGAGAGTAATCTTCAGCAACAATCTTTGGATATATCAGATTTTGGCCCCAGGTCAAACCAGAAACACATAGAAGAGACTTTATAAGAACTTTGGCAACCTTGCACTGAGTGTCTAGTTAAGGGATAAGGTCTTAAGTGTGGAGGAACAGACTGGTCCAGCTAGAATTGCTGTCATTCTCCCTTGTTTGGTGATGGGCACTTCTGGGGTTTAAGCCTGTTTGTCAGGAATATAATGTATCTTACATGAAAGGATTGTAAGGACTTCTTTCCCAGGCCTCCCCCTTGTGTGGAGTCTGAAAGGCATTTGTGACGGGATGTTAACAAGGAGGAGGAAATGTCCATTGGACTCAGTGGTGAGGACAGCTCACATCTGACCCTGTCTCCACACTTCATTGGAAACCACAACTAGGACTGAAATTGACTGCACCCCATCTGCTGATGCTCTTGAGACTGAATACTGCAGAAAGCTGTATGTCTGTCCCTGTTTCCTGTTAACTGGGTTAACCATGTTAACTTGCACTAGCTGACTAGCTAGTGCAACATCAGTATGTCCTGATTCCACTTCCTGATATGATGGTTTTTTCCTCCTCTTACAGGTAACATACTGTGAATGGAAAACCAAACAAGTGCAAGTGAGTTTGTTCTCTTGGGACTTGCAAGTGACTCACATCTTCAAAGCCTCCTATTCGTTGTGTTTTCAGTTATTTATTTCATCACTGTTTTTGAAAATATGGTGATCAAGATTGTGATAAGTACTGATCCTCACCTTCTCTCCCCTGTGTACTTCTTCCTTTTTCACTTAGCCCTCGCAGACATTTGTTATGCCACCACCATTGTTCCTTATATGCTGGTGAATTTCCTAGTGAAGCAGAAAAACATTGACTTCAGTGCTTGTATTATCCAGATGTCCTTAATCCTTCTACTAGCTGGTAGTGAAATTTTCATTCTCTCAGCAATGGCATATGATCAATACATTGCCATCTGCAAACCTCTACACTATCAAGAAGTTATGAACAACCTTTCTGTAGCAAGTTGTTGGTAGGAGCATGGTCAATGGGGGTCTTACACTCCATTTTAAACATACTGCCGATGCTAAATGTGCAATTCTGCAACTACACAGAAATTAAGCATTTCAGCTGTGAGCTGCCCCCTCTCTTAACTGCAGCTTGTGTTAGGACTTTCCTCAATAAACTTGTTCTACTGTCTTCTGATGTGATCTTTGGGTCAAGCTCCTTCCTGCTCAGTCTCACCTCCTATCTATATCATCTCTACTATCCTGAAGATACAATCTGCAAAAGAGAGGCACACAGCTTTCTCCACTTGCAGCTCTCACCTCATAGTAGTGGTTTTGCTATACACCACTGCTCTGTGCCAGTACACAAAACGCAGTTCAGTCTCATCATTTATTCTAGATCAACTGTTTTCCATCCAATGTAGTATTTTACCCCCCATGCTAAATCCCATCATCTACAGCCTGAAAAATAATGATGTGGAAACATCCTTGGGCAGACTGTTTGGGAAAATTCAAGTTTCACAATCAGTGTAACTACCTCTAAGCTGTACTTTTCAAATAAATGCAATTTAAAATACAGAACTATAAAAAAGCAACCTGTCCCATATGTTAAAGGATGCTAAGAGTGGCTGTCACCTGCCACAGCTTTGCACCCAAGAATCCCTCCTGCCTGGCCACTGGAGCTCAGACTGGTGCACTGGGGACCTGGAGTCTCTGCCCAGGCTGAGGGTCATGGCTTCCACTTGCCTGTTTGCATGTTCAGCCACTAGCCACACTGAGAACATGGCACTGACACAGTGGTCACACAGCCAGCAGCAGACACAGCTCTACCTTCAGCATCACCTACATGTGGTGACTGACATAACAAACATGCACATGTGCCCTCCTCCTCTGGGGCTGGCAGAGACTAGTGCAGACACAACACTCTCCAAGTTCAGAAGAACGTGCACGTTCACAGGTTTCCTGAGCACCAGCAGAGCCTGTCTGCTGCCCCATGCACCTGTCCTACCCTTCTTATCTGCCCCATGGGTCCCCTACTCCCTGACTGGTCCAGCTTGATGCTCACTGTAAACATGTAGCAGTCATACACTGACGCCAGAGGCACTTCACACTCATAGATCCTCCTGGGTACCAGCATGGACCCTCTGTCCACCTCATACCCCTGCAAAGACCCTGGTCCTTCTACTTGCCAGCTGGTCCAGCTTGAACTTTGCTGTTGAATACACATGCACACCCACACACACCTGATTCATGGAAGACACAGATACTCACCCCCCCAGAAGCTACCACCAGGCTGTGACCCACAGTACAGCTCCAGCTGCCAGCATGGAGTCCCTCACTCACCTCCCACACCCCAGTCACCCCTAGTAGCTGTTCTTTCAGACACACACTGGTTCCCACTTCAGTTGCTGGTGGTAGAGACTCCCTACTCATGTCAGTAACTGACACCACAGGCCAGGGGCACCCACACCTCTGGTTTGATGCCAGTAGCTGGCAACAAGTCCACTCATGCTGGTTCACCCAGTAGGGGGCACTTAGTCCTTGCAGCACTCACATACACAGGACAGAGAGGGGATTATGCCAACAGATGGTTGATATTTCATAAGAAAACAGGACAGACTGCAATGATCAGGCACAGGGCTTTGTCACACAAGTGTACTGATTCAGTTGTATCCTGAATGCTCAGTCTGTGTTTAACATGGTGGTGTGAGCAAGGGATGTACTGCTTCTGTGTGGTGGTCGCTCATTGTATGTAGATTTGCAACCCACCTTCTGTCGTGGTTTAAACCCAGTGCACAACTGAGCACCACGATGCCCACAAAAGCGGTTAGACAAAATAAGGACTGGGAAGGTTTTTTTCTCACCACTTACAGACTCATCATAGGGACAAAAAACAAAACAATTTTAATTTGTTACCTATAACATCAGAGTAGAACAGTGAGAGATACAACTCCCCACTGGTCCCTTCTTCCTGGGCTCAGCTTTGCTCCTGATTTCTTTACCTTCGTCCCTTTCCCCAGGAGCGCAAGGGGATGGGAATGGCAGTTGCAGTCAGTTCATCCCATGCAGTATCTGTCATTCCTTCATCTTCAGGGGTAGGGAGGACTCCTCCCACTCTCCCTCTGCTTCCACAGGGCAACCTTCCCGCAGCAGAAAAGTCCTCCACAAAAGTCCAAATGTGGATCTGCCCACGGCTGCAGTTCCCTCATGCATGAACTGCTTCAGCATACAAAGCCTCTTCAGGGGAAGCCACCTTTCCATGTGGCTCTGTCCTATCAGTGAACCTCTACAGGCTGCAGGCGGGTTGACCTACGCTCTTGCCATGGGTTGCAGGGGAAACCTCGGCTCCATGCATGTCCTCCTTTCCCCTCTCCTTTCTTCCTTGACTGACCTTGGTGTCTGCACAGTTGTTCTCCTCACATCTCTCTCCTTTCTTTGCTGCAGGTCACTTCTGATGGTTCTGAAGAGTTCCTTGCTCCCTCTTTTTCACACTAGAGCTGTGGTGGAGCTTGAGGCCAGCCTGGACTGGCCCAGCCGGGCAGGGCCAGGGCTGGGGTCAGGGGCTGGGGCCATGCTGCCTGCACCCATGGCCACACTGGTCGGAGCCAGGGCAAGATAGAGAGAGGCTGGCCATGCACTGTGCCCCCTTTAAATATATGAATTCGCAGGGCTGCTGATTGGCTTGGCCCTGGTCAGAGTTGGGTTTGACATTGGAGCCAGAGGAGCTTTCTAGTGGCTTCTTACAGGGCTTCCTCCATAGCCCTCCCCCACTACCAAAAAAAACAAAACTCTTCCCAGAAAACTCAGTACACCTTCACTGGTGGCTGATGTGTTTGTTTCTCAGAAACAAAGAAGAAGCTGAAATTTGAAGATGACATGTTGGTCCTTTCTTGGAGCTTCACAAAGTGAAAGTTGTGACAAGGAAACTGCACAGCTGGATAGATGTGGTGCGTTCCCAATGCCAACCCCAGCTTCACAATGACTCACAGGGAGGAACCTCCCTGGGGACGGAGAGGCAAAGTGCCAATGACTGGGACATGTCCCTTGCCATGGGGTCTGCCTTCTGGTCCTTTGGGAGGAAAGATCTTGCTGCCAAGATGAACAGCACTGAGTGCAAACAATCTCCCCACTGAGGCAATGGTGGAGGAATTATGGAGATATTTAGAAACCTGCTATTGGACAGATCATGCCAGAAATCTGTTCAAATGTGTGTGGATAGCCCTTTGCCCAGTCATGGGTAGCAACTCCCAGTCGGACAGTGGGTCTTTCTCTCCACAAGGCAGTACCTCTGTGGTCTTTCCTGGCTGCCCAGTTGCTGGTTGGAGTGGTGTTGGGGTTGATGATTGAGAGGCGTATCTGAGTAAGTTCCCCAGGCTGAGTCCCTGGCCTTGAAAGAGGCAGACCTGAGGAAGTGGGAATTTGCTGGTCACAGCAGGAGCTGGGAAGAGGCCTGACTGAACTTGCTGAGGATTTGTTTGAGCTGGCCCTCTCCTATAGGCAGTTGAAAAGGTGGTGAGAAGGAGGTGCAGATGTCAACAGGACAGTGTTGTATGATGGGTAAGAAGGTGATCTCTTGAGGACAGGGACATAGGGAAAGGTGTGAAGAATGTTGGCGGTCTTTTCAAACCTAAATGATTCTATGATTCTTGCTGATACTTGGATATGACGAAGATAAGGGTGTCTTATTCCTCTCCATGGAGTTTTGTGATATCCCTGGGTCAGAATGCAAGAATACGGCAAGCTTCAAGGGGTTCAAAAAAATCAATCTCTTTTACTGTTTATTGACAAGTACAATCTATAAGAGTATTGGCAAAAGATATATCAAGTACCATGATTTTAGCTAAATATGATATTATAAGGCATATGATGGCAAATACCAGGCCCAAGGCTTCAAGAAGAGAGAATGAGAGAAAATAGAAAAGGAACAAAGAAGAAAGAAGAAAGCAAAACAAAAAGAAAGGAGAGGGGAATAGTCACCCCTCTTGGTTCCTGTGATGTTCCTGTGAGCACCACCAGTGGTGGGTGTGCACCTGGCCCCTGTTGGAGGTTTCTTATGCTTCCACATTTGTGTCACCTTGCCAATAAATGGCACAGGAAGGACATGCCCTTACATGTGATTGCAAAACACAGACATGCTTCTACGTGTGATGCATGTGTTCTATAATCCTCATTTGAATACTCACTGGTATCGCCCATTATATGCATTTGGCCAGTAATAGAATCATAGAATCATAGAATGGTTTAGGTTGGAAGGGACCTTAAAGATCATCCTGTCCAACCCCCCTGCCATGGGCAGGGACACCTCCCACTCGACCAGAATGCCCAAAGCCCTGTCCAACCTGGCCTTGAACACCTCCAGGGAGGGGGCATTCACAACTTCCTCAGGCAACTTGTTCCAGTGTCTTACCACCCTCACAGTAAAGAATTTAATATCTAGTCTAAATCTACCCTAAAACAAAACAAAAGGTCATTTTGTGGTCATTGAAGAGTGGAATAGGTCTTGGGAGAAAGCCGTTACAATTCCGTGAGACCGGCTCTTCCCTTCCATGCCCAATCTTATATGCTTCTCAAGGTCTTCTGTTTGCATAGCTCATCAGTCCACATTCCTTCATTAGCAACATCTCTGTTTAGTGTCTTTTCACAACAACTGAGACAAATAACAATTATAGGGCTTCACAAAGGGCAAGTAAAGTAGGCAAGTAAAATTTAACAACTCTTGTTCAATTGTGAATTTTTCCCCAGGGAAGTTCTGTCTTTAGGAGGAAGAGACTCCAAGGGGGCACTTAACTGCAGGAGATGGGCAGTTTCCTTCAGCAGCCCAGTTAGGTAAAGAAGAAGAGCATGTGCAGTGGGTAAGTTTAGTCTGTGATACAAAGTACAGTTTCAAGGCCAGGTGAAGACAAAAGTGCATTTTCAATAACATTCACTGCAAAAAGTGCAGTTTTCCAAGAGTCTCCACAATGCAGATGCTGCTCTCAGGATCTTCTGTTCATTTGGCAGATGCCAAATGAGCCACAGTACCCACAGAAGGCAGGACCCCCTACATAGGGATCTGAGTGGGGTCTTGCATTCACACAATACTGGGCATTTAAATTACCTTCCTGCCCTCTGGAACTTCTCTTCTTCTCTGCATCTTTTGTGATCCAATCATTGTTTTACGGATTGAGGGACCCATGGGTTTTATGCTAAGCCCAGAAAAACTTTCCCCGCCTGCTTCTTAAGTGCATCTGTACCAATGCACACAGCATGCGTAACAGGAGGAATTAGAAGCCATCATGCAGCAGGAAAACTATGATACAGTTGCCATCACAGAAATGTGGTTGGATAACTTGCATAATAGGATTGCTGCCATGGATGGCTATAAACCTTTCAGACGGGATAGGCAAGGAAGGAGAGGTGGTGGGGTGGCCCTGTATGTTAGGGAGTGTTTTGGTTGCCTTAAGCTCAATGGTGGTGGTGATAAGGTTGAGTGTTTATGGGTAAAAATCAGGGGAAAGGCCAACAAGGCAGATTTCATGCTCAGAGTCTGTTATAGAGCACTCAGCCAGGATGAAGAGACATATGAAATACTCTACAAGCAACTGGGAGAAGTCTCGCAATTGCCAGCCCTTGTTCTCATGGGGGACTTCAACTTACCAGTTGTCTGCTGGAAACAAAATGCAGCAGAAAGGAAATAGACTAGGAGGTTCCTGGAGTGTGTGGAAGAAAACTTCCTGAAACACGTGGTGAGTGAATGAACTAGGGAAGGTGCACCGCCAGACCTGTTTTTTGTGAACAGAGAAGGTTTTGTGGGTGATGCGGTGGCTAGAGGATGCCTGGGGCATAGCAATCATGAAATGATAGAATTCTTAATTCTTGGAGAAGTAAGAAGGAAGGTCAGCAGAACTGCCACCTTGGACTTCTGGAGGGCAGACTTTGGTCTGTTTAGAAGGATGGTTGACAGAGTCTCTTAGCAGGCAGGTCTGAAGGGAAAAGGAGCCCAGGAAGGCTGGACACTCTTCAAGAAGGAAATCCTAGAGGCGCAAGAGCAGGCCATCCCCAAGTGCCAAAAGATGAGTTTGCAGGGAAGAAAACCATCCTTGCTGTACAGAGAGCATTGGCTGGATCTCAGAAAAAAGAGGAAAGTCTATGAGCTTTGGTATAACAGGCAGGCAACTCAGGAGAACTACAAGGCTGAAGCAAGGTCATGCAGCAAGAAACTTCGAGGGGCTAAAGCCCAACTAGAACTTAAATTGGCTAATTCTGTGAAAGATAATAAAAAAAATGTTTCTGTAGTTATATTAACAACAAAAGGAGGGCCAAGGAGAGTCTCCATCCTTTACTGGATGCAGGGGGAACCATAGTGACAAAGATGAGGATAAGGCTGAGGTATTTAATGCCTTCTTTGCCTCAGTTTTAAAACATGGTCAGCTGTTCTTTGGGTACCCAGCCCCCTGAGGCAGAAGACAGGGATGAGGAGCAGAAAAAAACCTCCCATGATCCAAGAAGAAAGTGTTAATGACCTGCTCTGCCAATTAGATATGCACAAGTCTATGGGGCCAGATGGGATCCCCCCAAGGGTACTGAGGGAGCTGGCAGAGGTGCTCACCAAGCCACCTTCCATCATCTGGCAGCGGTCCTGGCTGGCTGAGGAAGTTCCACATGACTGGAATTTCCCCAGGCCTGACCTTTTTTATTTCCAGCCCTGCCTAGCCAACATGGTCCAGGTTTGGGCTGATCTTTGAAAACTGACCGGCTCTGTCTACACTGGGGAAGTGTTCAGCCTTTGCCTAGCTTACACATGCCCAGACCCTAGTAGCCCTCAGAGCACAGCTGTCTGCAAACCCCTACATGGGACACAGCTGACCTTGGGCAGGGACTAGACGTTGGACAGGCTGGGAAAGCAGGAAGGACGTTGGGGGATGAGGCGCTGAGGTCTGTTGTACAGACTATACCAGGGGCATGTTTTCCTACCCTGGAACACACCCTGCATGGTGTGGTACCTGCACAGTTGGGCTGTGGGGTTGCATGTGGGGCAATGAGGCAAGGCCGGTGCAGGGGTGGGAGTACTACACACCAGTGCTGAGTAGAGATGCACCATCACCTCCTTCACACTAGTTGCAAGACACTTCCTGATGCAGTCCTGGGTGCTGGTGGCCTTCTTTAACATAAGGACACATTGCTGGCTCATATCCAACTTGTCCATCAAGACCTCCAGGTCCTTTTATGTGAAAGATTTTTTTCCAGCTGGTTGGCCTCTTGTGCATGGTGTTATTCCTGGGGAGCCAAACAAGTCAGAGAGTGTGCAAACCACCTCACTTTCCACTTGTCTAGTCCATACATGTTCAGCTTGTCCATGAGGGTGTTTTAGGAAACTACTTCAGTGAAAGGGGGTCCTACATGAAAGGGTTATACAGGAAAGCTGGGGAGGGACTTTTTACCAGGGCAGGTAGCAATAGAATGAGGAGTAATGGTTTTTTAAACTGGAAGAGGGTAGATTTAGACTAGACATTAGGAAGAAATTCTCTACTGTGAGAGTGGTGAGGCACTGGCACAGGTTGCCCAGGGAAGTTGTGGATGTCCCCTCCCTGAGTGTTCAAAGCCAGGCTGGACGGGGCTTTGAGCAATCTAGTCTGGTGGGAGGTGTCCCTGCCCATGACAGGGGGAGTTGGACAGGATGATCTTTAATGTCCCTTCTAATCCAAGCCATTCTATGATTCCATAAAGACTGACATGAGGAAGACATTGAGTGTTCTCAGGCTTTTTCATATCCTTCCTTCCATATGTCACTGGTGCCCCAGCACACATGTCAATGACCCTACATTTGCCCCTAGTCTTCTTTTTGCTGCTTATGTACTCACAGAAGCCTTTTTTTTTTTCCCTTCTGGTCTCTCATCAGATTTAACTTAAGGTGGGCTTTGGCTCTCCTAACTCCATCTCTGCATACATGGGAAGTTATCATCTATGTCTTCCAGAAGCTTTCTGGATGGTTTGTGCTATGTTGCCCCTCAGGCAAGTTGTCTGAAGAAGGCCTCATCTTTTTCTTTCTGATCAAGCAGCCAGAAGAGACACTCACTAAAGGTCAACTGTACTGATCTGCTAATCCTGATCCATAAACTCCACCTATTCCAAGGCAGAGCTCCATGCTTTCCCACTGCTCTCTCACTTAACAGGAAACTCCCTCTCCCTGTTGACCAATCCTGTCCTTCTTAAACAGCTTTTATCCATCCATCCATCCAAACCAGCACTCCAGCTGTGTGAGCTATCCCACCATGACTCTTATCCCATGAGATTATAGCTGTGGAACTGCCCACAGTTATAATTTCTCCTGTTTTATTTTCCAGGCTGCAAGTATGAGCATACAGGCACTTCAAAGAGGTGCCTAGCCATGTTGATTTCCTGGAAAGGGTATGACAGCTTTCAGCACAACATAGTCCCACAGACACTTCCTTATTTACGTACATATGCTTGGAGTAATTCCACTTCAGCCCTCCTTTGTTGATTGCTATGCTTCTTTTTTTATACAAAACTTTGCTTGCCTACCCCACCCAACACTTCCTCACTCCTCTGAAGTTCCTGATAAAAGCTCTTAACTGGCTTGCCTGTCTGTTAGCAAAGATAATTTTACCCCACTTTATTGGGGGATAACTTTTACCCCATCTCATCCAAGATGCTGCTGTTCCTCAGAGAGTTTCTCATGGTCATAGAAACTAAAATACTATTGTTTATACCAGCTGCACAACCAATTGTTGACCCACAGAAACTGTACAGTGTGCAAACCTCATCAGCAAGATGAAGAACACCACCACCTAGAATACCATACCCTTGACCATAGCCCTCAGAGTCATTTAGTTATACTTGATACTTTCCTGGACGTGGAAAAGCAGCAAGGAGTCCAAGAGCCTGAAAAACTTTAGTGGCCTCTCAGCAATGGACCTGTTGATCAAGGACAGTGGACAGAGTTCATTCGGAGCTGGGAGTCAAGGAATCCTGTGACTGCCTTTACCTGGTAGGAAAAAGGCACCCTCAGCTTCCTCAGAGGATTTCCAGGAGTCCACAGATTATTTTAGGCAAAGTCCCCAGAAAACATTTTAGGACACAATGTGGGACAAAGCCCTGAGTAACTTGGTGGCAATTCAGTATTCATCCTGATGTGAGTGGGAAGTTTGACTGGACACCTCCCCAGGTCCCTTCTGACCTGAATGGTTCAGTGATTCTGATCTCTAATGATAGCTACTGTAATTCTTGGAGTCATGAATTCCTCTTCTGCATGTGCGTTAGCACTAAACACAGATCCCCCAGAGTAATCCTCTTCTAATGGTGTGTTGTTCCCACTTCGACCTGAAACATTTTAAGTACAAAGTTTAATTCTGAATGACTGCTTGATCAGATTGTGCCCTCCTCACAGTCTACAATACATGTGCATTACATCATGATGATGTAACCCCCTAGCAGGAGGGTGATGATACAGCCCTGGAGCCCTTTGCAGGTCCAAGAGAATACAGCAGGATTGGAAGAGCCTGAAACATCTCAGGTATGCATTTGTAAGGTTGAGTTTCTCACTATGGGTGGCTGAAAGTGATAAGGGTTTTTTTTCAGTCAGGAGAAAAGGCAGCTTAGGGGAGACCATATAGCAGCCTTCCCACACGTATGAAGAGGTAGCCAGGAAGAGTTATGCTCTTCACTGCTGTACATGACTGGGGGACAAGGGCCAATGTGCAGCAAGGTTTCCCAGAATGAATGAATCAAGTCCTGTGAAAACAACACTGACCTGATAGCTGACCCTGCTGTGAGCAAGCGTTTGGACTAGAGACCTCTTGAGATCACATCCAGCCCAAACAATTCTGTGTTTCCATTCACTGTGGAATTTCCCTTGATGCTGGTATGCAAAGCAGTCAGAATCCCCGTGACTATGGAAGTAAGTCAGGTGTAAATATGCTTAGATCAAGTGCAGTTTTCTTGTCACACTCCAGCGAGTCTCAGGTGAAGGGCTAGTTGGCAGGCAGCCTAGAACAGCCTTGATCATATATATTTGACTTCACCTCGTATTTTCTTTTTCCACTTTTTGTCCCTCTCAAGTTTTCTCTTGATCATCCTCATGCCCTTCCATACAATCAACACACCTCTTCTTACCTTTTTCCTCATTGACCCTGGTTATGGTTGCATTGTATCTTCATTTGGTGTTTCTGGAATGGTCACCTTGGTAATACCTACTACCTTGTTCAGCAATTTAATTTAATTTAACTAGCATTTCCATAATCACCTACATGTTAACAGCTGACACAATGGAGCTTCAGTCCAAGCAGACCTTGAGAAATTGAGACGATCAACAAAAACCTTTAGATATTTTCCAAGGATAAGGGATCTTTTATGTTCTGCACTGGGGGTAGAAAAACCCTGTACATCAAGGCAGGACCAGACCTGAGTGGATGAGGAGCAACCTCAAGGACCATGCCTCAACGGGCATTACAAGGGATGCCATATGAGTCAGTGGTGTTAAATGTGAATATGGCCATGTGCTTATTGGGCTGCTGGGAGGAGCATGGCCACTCAGACAAGGGGAGTTATCATTCCACTCGACTCAGCATTGGTGTGGCCACATCTGGAATAGTGTGTCCTGGTGTTGGGCTCTTCATTCAGGGACAGTGGAGAGGAATTGGAGATGGTCCAGAGGAGATTTGCCAAGAGTGGGTTGGCCGTGTACGGAAAGGCTAAGAGACCAGAACTTCTTAAGTCTATTGAAGCAGAGGCTCAGGGTGGTGTAGCAAGCGTTTAAGCTTGGAAGTTGCTTACAGAGATGACTGCATGTTTTTCTGGCAGTGGAAAAGACTATGAGGAAGGAAAACCACCTGAAACTGCAGCTTTGGAAGTCCAGACTGAACAGGATGAGGAAGAAATGTGATTCAAAAAGTAGTACTATGTTGCTACAGGTGACTAAGAGGGAATGTTTTCCTTAGAGAAGTGCCTGCACACAGGCACAGAAGGATTTCTCTTCACTGTCAACAAAAAAAATCTATGCACAATACAATTTAATGAACAGTAAAACACTACTTAACTGTATGCCAAGTCCAATCTGTTTTCCATCTTCCACAAGGGACAGCCATACAAGAACTTTTTTAGGCAGAGAGCTAGGAAAGATAAGATACAAGCACAAAGGAGGAGATTAAAGAGTAAATGTGGTGAATGGAGTAAAATTCAGTTGGTGGACAGTCACAGGGGGTATTCCCCAGGGCTCAGTTTTGGGACCAGCTCTGTTTAATATCTTTATCAAATTATCTGGATGAGGGGATTGAGCGCTCCTCCAGTGAGTTTGCAGACGACACCAAAATGGGTGGAAGTGTTGATCTGCTTGAGGGTAGGATGGCTCTGCAGAAGGACTTGGATAGGCTGGATCAATGAGTTGAGATAAATAGTATGAGGTTCAACAAGGCTAAATGTCGGGTCCTGCACTTGGGTCACAATAACCTCACGCAGCGCTACAGGCCTAGGGATGAGTGTCTGGAAAGCTGCCAGGCAGAAAAGGATCTGGGAATGCTGCTTGACAGTGGACTGAACATGAGCCAGCAGTATGCCCAGGTGGCCAAGAAGGCCAACGGCATCCTGGCCAGTATCAGGAGTACTGTGACCAGCAGGAGCAAGGAAGTGATTGTGCCTCTGTACTCAGCACTGGTGAGGTCGCACCTCAAATCCTGGGCTCAGTTTTGGGCCCCTCACTACTGGAAGGACATTGAGATGCTGGAGCATGTCCAGAGAAGGGCAACGAAGCTGGTGAAGGGTCTGGAGGACAAGAATTATGAGGAGCCACTGAGGGAGTTGGAATAGCTTAGTTTAGAGAAAAGGAGACTGAGGGGAGACAGTATTGTTCTCTACAACTACCTGAAAGGAGGCTGTAGAGAGGTGGGTGTTAGTCTCTTCTTCCATGTAGCTAGTGACAGGACAAGAGGTAACAGCTTCATGTTACACCAGGGGAGGCTTAGATTGGGTATTAGGAAAAAATTCTTTACTGAAAGAGTAGTCAGGCACTGGAACAGGCTGTCCAGGAAGGGGGTGGAGTCACCATCCCTGAGGGTGTTCAAGAAGGTGTGGATATGGCACTCCAGGACATGATTTAGTGGACATAGTGTTGTTAGGTGGATGGTTGGGCTCGATAATCTTAGAGCTCTCTTCCAACCTTAATGACTCTATGATTCTATGATTCTAAACTAGGCTTCTGAAATGTAAGGCAAACTTAACTCCCTGAAGCTCAAAGCAGGAACTAGTTGGGATGTGTCTAAATGAACAAAAAAGGAAGTCAGAGAGGAAATCTGGAAAGCAATGGAAAGTGCACATGTCCACATAGTCTGCTGAAAAGATGCCCTCTTAAACACGGTGCTTTAATCAGGACAAGTGTGAAAGATGAAAGAGATTAAATATGTAGCGTAACAGCAGGGTACTGGACGTACAAGTACAGAGGGTGATCAATAGTTCTTCTGCTATGATTAATACACTTCCTGGAAAATCCCACTCTGGCATGGTGGAAAAACATTGCCATTTTACTAAAAGTACTCAATTGTTTCACCTGATGAAAATGTATTCAAATTCCTTTAAATGTTGAAAAAAGTTGTTCATCTTTCTAGGCAGATGACTGTTGCCTGACCATAAACATTCAGTGCCACTTCTTGGGGCCTTGAGAAATGTTTTCCTGAGACTCACAACTATCACAGAGGACCTGTGGAAGAACAAAGAGCCTCAGGAGCTGTAGGTGGAGCCAGGGCAGAGGGGTCCAGGGCACCAATGCTGGCACCAGGTGTCTGAGTTCCTGTAACTGAAGACATTTTTTTCCCACATCCAAACCCAGTTCTGAACATCTTTCTTTTTTGAAGAAAGAAAAAGGACACACAATCCCTCCAAAGGGATTAAAACAATGGAAAACAAAACCAAAAAGAATTATAAAAGCTTTGATTTAGATCGGAGTCTTCCCTTCTTCTTTGTTTCATTACATTAATTAGTATATGTCAGGCATTAATAAAATATTGGTTTGTGCCTTACACAGAGCCCCATGCACCCAAGACAGTCCCTGCCCAGGACTGTCCATGACACTCCTCAGTCTTTGCAGAGAGAAAGTCACATGGAGGTGTCAACTTCTTAACTGGTTTAGATGTTGTTTTAGATGTTCACTTACAGGGTAGGAAGATTCATTATGCATAAACATGTGCTCTGTACCCATCAGAAGTAGGGCCTAGGGTCATAAGGTTGGAAGGAACCTCAGCAGGTTTGTAGTCCAACCTGCCCGGAACAGAATTAGACCAGGTTGTTCAAGGATTGATCCAGCCGGATTTTGAAAACCTCCAAGGACAGAGACTGCACAGCATCTCTCTGTGACCTGTACCAATGCTTGTCTGAGCTCATGGGAAACAATGTTTCCTTGTGTCCAAACTGAACTTCTTACTTTTCATCTTCCACCTGTTGTCTTTTATCAACAAGCACTATGGTGAAGGGCCTGGATCTTCATAACCTTCTCATAGATACTGGCAGGCTGTGATGAGGTTCCCCTCAGCCTTTCCTTCTCCAGACTGGACAAACTCAGATCCCTCAGCCTCTCCTTACAGATCAAGTGCTCCAGCCCTCTACCATGATTTAGTGAAGGCCCCTTCACTAAACCCACTCCAGCTTGCCAACATATTTCCTGTACTGAAGATCTGAAATCTGGATGCTATAACCTGGATAACCACCTCCCTCCATCTCCTGGCTGTGTCCCTGGTCATACAATCCAGGATGCTGCTGGCCTCCTGTGCTGGTTTTGCCTGGGATAGGGTTAAATTTTTTCATAGTGGCTTGTATGGGATTATGTTCTGGATTTGTGCTGAAAACAGTGTTGGTAATACAGGGATGGTTTTGTTATTGCTAAGCAGCGCTTACACAGCTTTAAGGCCTTTTCTGCTTCTCACACCATCCCGCCAACGAGTATGCTGGGGATGCACAAGAAGCTGGGAGGAGACACAGCGGGGCAGCTGACCCCAACTGACCAAAGGAATATTATTCGTACGATATGATATCATGTTCAGCAATAAAAAGCTGGGAGAAGAAGGAAGGGGGAACATTCAGAGTAATGGCATTTTGTCTTCCCAGGTAACTGTTATGACTGATGGAGCTCACTTTTCTTGGAGATGGCTGAACACCTGCCTGCTGACAGGAAGCAGTGAATTAATTCCTTGGTTTGCTTCGTTTGTGTGTGCAGCTTTTGCTTTACCTATTAAACTGTCTTTATTTCAACTCACAAGTTTTCTCACTTTTTCTCTTCTGATCCTCTCCCCCATCCCACCAGGGAGGAGTGAGTGAGTGGCCATGTGGGGCTTAGTTGCTGGCTGGGATTAAACTACGGCATCTCCCTTGCTGACAGGACACATGACTGCTTCATGTCCAGCTTGCTACCTAACAAGACCCCTCCACAGGTCACCCCCAGCCTGTGCCTTTTGCAGGCTTAGACCCCTGTGGGAGTAGGAAGTAGCAGTTGTATTTGTTGGATTTCATTATTTTTTCTGAGAATACACAGTGTCCTCCTCCTTGAATCCTTTCACTGAGCACAGAGTAAAGGTCCTTCCAACCCAAATCATTCTGTGATTCCTTGATTCTGTGATTCTATGATAAAGAACCTGCAGTCAGGATGAGGAAATGGATCAAGTCTTACTAAAGCCATCTTAAGAAGTCTGCAGATCAATGACCCTGGGTCTTCCTTATGATTTTTTTTTTACCTGACATTCATTGGAAGGTAAAAAAAAGAAGAGTGCCAACAGTCAAGGAGACTTCTAGAGGGCTGTGGGACAACTTCTTCACACAGCTGCCAGGTGTGCCAACAAATGTGAGTATCACCTGGACCATGAACAAGGAAGAGCTGGTGAGGGATAAAAAAATCAGTGTCAGCTTTGACTGTAGGGACCATGATATAGTGGGTTCCCTGTTGGAGGCTTCATGAACTAAAATGGATATGATTATATAGAGTTCTATGGCTTGGAATCACCACCTTAAGAATTCTGTAATTTAGAAAGACCACCTTAAGATGACACAGGGTTAAAGAAAAAGAAAGTACGACGATGCGGCAAGAGAACGACCCAGAAGTAAACCAACGGGAAGCGGAAGTAAACCAACCTGACCCAGATGTGGGCGGTGACATGTAAGATAGTAACCAATCATGTATTAGCTTAGATAATATGGACACATATATGTAACCAATAGAAATGCTTATGTAGTGTGACTAAGGGATTTTGGACTATAAAAGCGCAGCCTCTGATAAAATAAAAGTCTTCGATTTATAACTCTTATAGAGTCGTCTCGGAGTCCTGTGGTCGTCTTGCAGTTCCCAAGTCCCACAGGGAGCAAGGAAGGCAAGTAGCAGCAACCAGACATCAGACCTCAGAGTAACACACTTTGGCATATCCGTGGGACTTTCAGTGGGGATCCTATGGACAGCAGCACTGAGGGGCAGCAGAGATCAGTACTGCATTGTTAAGGACAACATCATATAAGCACAAGAGTTCCCTTACTAATACTCTGGAAAACAGTAGATATCTCAGGAGGACAATATGGATGAGTGGAAAAGTAGAAAGGTAAGAACTGGTTGGATGGTAAAGCTTGGAGGTACATGGTAAGTTAGTGGTACTCTGCCTAAAGGCCTCCAACTAGTAGGGTACTAGAGGGGTCTATCCTGCAACATGCCACCCTAAACATGTTTTTAATGGTATGAAGGAGGTGCAAAAGTACATTCTCATGCAGACAATGTATGGATGACCTTGCTTCTCACCTCCCCAGAACCACCTTATCTTTCATAAACTACCTGAGACTTGCATCACTTTTCCTTACATCAGACTTCTCCGCTGAGGTCGGAAGTGGGATATTACAGATCCTTTGTACAAACAGGCACAGAAGTGTTTTTTCTAAATTGCAAGCAGAGAAAAGTAACGCATGATAAAGTTTCATAAAGAATGAAACCTACTTCTCATGACTTGCCAAACTTTTTGCCTCCACAAAGTAACTGCATTTGTGCTCAAGGGGAGAACAATGGATGTCATTTACCTCAGATTCAGCAAGACTTCTGACACAGTCTCCCTCAACACTCTTGTACCCCAGATAGGACATTACAGTCTGGATGGGCAGACAATCAGACAGTTAAAACACCATTTGGTAAATCGAGCTGAGAAAGCAGTGCTGAATGAGTCATATCCTACCTGGATGCCAGTGGGACATAGTGGGGTATTGTGGGGCAGCACAGGTGACTCTTCTGGGCACAGTGCAGGGTTTCTTTTTCGTGTGTGTTTTTTTGTTTGGTTTTGGGGTTTTTTTGTTTGTTTGTTTGGTTTTTTTTGTTTTTTTCCAGGAGGAGGCAACTCTCAATACATTTGTCAATGAAAACATGAAAGGATCGTTCCTGTGCCTTAGGCACAGAGTAAACCTGATAGGCAGGAGGACTGTCCTCTCAGGAATTCCATTAAATGACTTAAACAGTATTGGGACCAATAGCATTGGTAGGAGCTGGGAACTGCCTGGCTGCAGAGCAGCTCTGTAGAAAAGGCCCTGGTGATGCTGGGGGACAGAAGGCAGAAAACACAACCAAGCAGTGAAAACGGGTAGTAAAGGCAGCCAGAGGTGTTCTGGAGTGTATGAACAGAAGCTTCACCACAAGACAGAGGAAAGTGATTGTCTCCTGTGGCTCCTCACTTGTTAGTCCACAGTGTATGCACTATTGTGTCCCATTTTAGGCCCCTCAGTTCAAGTGTACTGGGTCTGGCTGGAATGGGGTTAAATTTCTCCATAGCCGTCCACATGGTTCTGTGCTTTGGGTTTGTGGCTAAAAACCAGTGTTGATAACACACCAGTGTTTTGTCTTCTGCTGAGCGTCGTTTGCACAGCATCAAGGCCTTCTCTGCTTCTCACATTTCTACATCAGGGAGAAGGCTAGGGCTGGGAAAGAGATTGGGGGCTGACACAGTCAGGCAGCTGACCCCAGATGATCAAAGGGGTAATTCACACCATATGACATAATGTTCAGCAATAAAAGCTGGGCCAGAGAAAGAAAGTGGTAGAGACTTTTTGTCATTCAAGGAGTCTGCTACTGGGAGACTGGGCATCTGTCTCCTTGTGGAAGCTGATGAGTGATAATCTTTGTGTCACTTGTTGAGTTTTTAAAGTCTCTTTCCTTGACCTATTAAACCTTCTTTATGTCAGTCCATCACTTTTCATGCTTTATTTCTTCTTTTTATCTCCCTCATCCCACTGGAAAAGGGGAGAAAAGAGTGAGTTGCTGTGTGGATGCTTGGCTATTGGCAAAGTAAACCCACCACACAAAGGAAGGTGTTGCTAACTGGGAGAGAATTCAGAGAGGGCTGCCAAGATGATCAGATGCTGGAGCACTTTCTTGTGAGGAGAAACAGAAGGGAAGGGTCTTGTTTAGCTTGGAGAAGGGAAGGCCTTGGGAACCCCATTGCAGCCTGCCAGTCCCTATAGGGAAGTTTCAAGGAAGATTGAGCCAGTCTTGTCACTGTTGTGTTTTGCAGAAAGATAACAGACAATAGTCAGATGTTTTCAGGGTGGAGAGAAGGAAAATATTTTTCTCCATGAGGACATTGGCCTCAGGGCATTGGCACAGTTCTCCCAGATACATCATGCTTCCTCTGTCCTTCAATGTTTTCCAGCCCCAGTGGATAAAGCCTTGAGCAATGTGGTCTGACTCCAGAGACCTCCTGAAGTCCCATTCTACCTAAAGCCTTCTGTGATTCCTTCCCTCTGATGATTCCTCCCTTGATGACAGTAGGAAAAGCTCTCAGGTGCTTTCTCATGGTTCCCCATGAGCTTGGAAGTAAGTCAGATGTTAGTATACTCAGAGCAGTGGCAATTTTCTTGCTCTGCTCCAGGTAGTGTTGGTCAGATGTAGGGCTGCTTGACAGGTATCTCCAAAAAGGCCTGATCGTTTCCTTCCATTCCCTTTTCACCCTTTTCCTATCTCTCAAGTCCTACTCTTTAACCAACCTTAACCCTGCCCATGCAAAAAGCCAACCCCTTTTAACCATTTTCCCACTGGACTTGCATTTGGACACTTTGTACCACGCTTTAGTGTTTTTGAGGTGGTTACCACAGTGCTTTCTACCTTGCTTGGCAATGCCATTACAGTAGTACTCTTTTCTTATCCATAATGTCCTACAGCTACTTAAAATTTTGATCTTGTTAGAGGAACCACGACTCAGGATGATGATCAGCGCATATATGAGAAATCTCCTGGACTTTTTGCATCCTGCTGTCTTACTCGTCCAGTGAATATTAGAGAGACTGAGTTGCCCATAATGGCCAGGGTCAGGGTCTATGATCATAGCAATAAAGTTGGAACAAGAAGTCTGAGGGCAGAGACTGGGATGACTCATTAAGGGATCAGGAGCACAAGTAATGTTCTCCTTTATCCTTCCAGTTGCAAGAATGATGAATGAAGAAACAGAAAGAGCCAATACCTGTCCCTGAGCCTGGTGTCACTGGCAGAATTATGGGATTTTTGATCAGGGGTTGGTCTCTATGTGATACCAGACCTGCTGGTGACAGATGAGGTACACCTGTCTCAAAGGGAGAAAAGGATCTCTGCCCAGGTGAAGTTCATCTACATAAATGTACTCAGCATGGGCTACAAACAGGAGGAGTTGAAAGCTATTGTGCAGATGGAAAACTATGATATAGTTGCAACCATGGAAGATGGATATAAACTCTTCAGAAGGGATAGGCAAAGAAGGAGAGGTGATGGGGTAATCTTGTATGTTAGGAAGTGTTTTCACTGTCTAGAGCTTGATGATGGTGATGAAAGAGTCAAGTGTTTGGGTGTAAAAATCAGGGGAAAGGGCAACAAGGCAGATACGTTGGTTTTGAGTCTGCTATAGACCACCCTACCAGTATGAAAAGACCAATGAAATATTCTATGAAGAGTTAGAAGAAGTTTCATGAGGCACTTCAACTTACCAGATGTCTGCTGGAAATGCAATACAGCAGAGAGGAAACAGCCTAGGAGGTTCCTGGAGTGTGTAGAAGACAACTTCCTGACATGATACGAGACACAACTAGGGGATACATCCCACTAGACTTGTTATTTGCAAACAAAGGCTTGTGGGTGATGTAATGATTGAAGGCCGTCTTGGGCATAATGATAATGAAGTTACACTTTTCAATTCATGGAGAAGTAAGGAGGGGGTCAGCAGAACTGTTACCTTAGACTTCTGGAGGGCAGGCTTCAACCTGGTTAGAAGTCTGGTTAACAAAGTACCTTGGGAGGCAGTCC
Source organism: Mesitornis unicolor (assembly GCF_000695765.1). Lineage (NCBI taxonomy): Eukaryota > Metazoa > Chordata > Aves > Mesitornithiformes > Mesitornithidae > Mesitornis > Mesitornis unicolor. The sequence continues at coordinate 27,371 of NW_010182088.1, forward strand.
TGAAGGGCAAAAGAGTCCAGAAAGGCTTGACATTCTTTAAGAAGGAAATCTTCAAGAAAGGGCATGAGCCAGCCATCCCAATGTGCCACAAGATGAGCCAGCAGGGAACGAGACTGGCCTGGCTGAACAGAGAGCTTTGGCTGGAAATGAGGAAAAACAAAAGGTGTATGAACTTTGGAAGAAGGGGCAGGAAACTCAGAAGGACTACAAGGATGTCATGAGGTTATGCAAGGAGAAAATGAGAAGGGCTAAAGCCCAACTAGAACTTAATATGTCTACTGCCACAAAAGACAATAAAAAATGTTTCTAAAATACATTAGCAACAAAAGGAGGGCTAAGGAGAATCTGTACTTCATTAGATGCAGAGGGAAACACAGTGACAGAGGATGAGGAAAAAGCTGAGGTATTGAATGCCTTCTTTGCCTCAATTTTTAATAGTAACATCAGTTGTTATTGAGGTAGCCTACCCTTTGAGCTGGAAGATGGGAAGGGGTAGAATGTAGCCCCCATAATCTAAGGGGAAATGGTTTAGCAACCTGCTGCACCACTTAGACACAGACAAGTCTATGGGGATGGACAGGATTCACCTAAGGGTACCAAGGAAGCTGACAAAAGTGACACTTCAAGACACTTTCAATCATTTATCAGCAGTCCTTGCTAACTGTGGAGGCCCTGGAGGTTAGCAAATGTGACACTAAACTACAGCGGCTGTAGGGAGGATCCAGGGAATATCACACCCATCAGCCTGACCTTGGTACCAGGGAAGGTTATGGAGCAGATGATCATCTTGAGTGCCATCACATGGCACATACAGGACAACCAGGCCATCAGGCCCAGTCAGAATGGGTTTATGAAAGGCAGACCCTGCTTGACTAACCTGATGTCCTTCTATAACAAGATGACATCCTAAGCGGATAAGGGAAAGACTGAGGATGTTGTCTACTAGTAAAGCTTTTGACACTGTTTCCTGTAGCATTCTCCTGGAGAAACCAGCTGCTCATGGCTTGGACTGGTGTACTCTTCACTGGGTAAAACACTGGCTGGATGGCCAGGCCCAAGGAGTTGTGAATGGAGTTAAATCCAGTTGGTGGCTGATCACAAGTGGTGTCCCCCCCTGGGTGAGGCCACACCTTGAATACTGTGTTCAGTTTTGGGCCTCTCATGACAAGAACCTGTGTTTCCTGTGTAGGCTAAGCAGAACAAAAAAGGAAATATGGTTTCCTGTCCCCACCCAGTCCAGCAGTAACAAATGTATCTAACTCCCCAGTGTATGAAGTACCTGCAGCTAAAAAAGGGTTGATCAGAAAAGGCTGCAAATCTGGCTGGAGTTGCAAAGAAGTCTGAGCGTTCAGTGCCGAAAGGACAGGGCATTTCTCTGCTGACTCAAAGAGAGGAAGGTCTAAGCCCTTCTCAGCCTCACAACTTTACTTTCCTACTTCATCGTGCACCATGCAAATTCCTCTGGGGAAGCCCACAATGCTCCTCTGGATGCTGGTCATCATGTTTGCTGCAGCCCTTAAAGGTGAGAGCGATCCCCCTTTCATGGGAAGAGGACATGAACATGGGTTTTTTGTGTTTCCCTCTGCCTGTGACCTGTATCATTCCCAAAATACTTGTCTCTTTCCTGCTCTCAATCCTGCTGGCATTGTTTTGCCACCTAGGCTGGGGTTCCCAGTGCTGCTGGTGAGTGTGTGATGGGGCCAGAAGGGTTGCAGATTCCATCTGCCGAGGCCAGGTCTTCCCTCTTCCTTCTGGAAGTCAAGAGTTGGGCTCTTCTCCTGTTTGTGTCTCTTTGCCATTTAGTTTCATTACTCCCTGCCCGAAAACAGAAGGAAGTGATCTCACAGAGGATCGGTCTTTGGCACCTGACCTTGTCCTGCACAACATTGCTGGGAGGTGAGAGCCATAATGAAAGGGGAGAGAGAGAGACTGGGACTGAATAGGCTTCGTCTCGCCCTGCACAACTTGGCCTGCTACTGCCAAACTCTAAGTGCTACTACCTAAGAGGAATCCCTGCACGGCAATAATCTTCCCTTTTCAGGTGGGGTGGGATGCTGGTACAGTACAGACGAGGGATGTTTTCAGAGATTTTTTTTCTAAGTAGGGAGTAAGAGGAAGACATTCCTAGATAAAGCCAGTAACTGCCCCAAGGAGCTGTGCAGAGTCTCACTTTGAGCATCCATGGGATTTTCTAGGGGCAGGCCATTCCTCGGGGAGGTTTAAGACCCCCATACTTCTAGTCCCTCTGTGGCTCATGTGCAACTGACGAACCAATTACCTGTGTGTCCATGCCCAGCCTATTCTCTGCTTGCTCTGTGCACAGGGGTGTGGGTGCAGGCACAGCTGGCGAAGGGAGCAAGAGGACTGGAAAGGGCTAGGGGCTCCATACGCTCCTACTGTCAAACTTCTGGATTCATATTTAAACATATGGCATGGTTACCAGAAGTTAACCAGATTCTTGTGGGTCTCCTGCCTCAGCTTTTCCACCACTTTGGGTGGTGCGAGGAAATATGTGTCTGCAGTGTCTGGGCAAGCCACTGTCTCCAGCAATAACTCCTGGAATTAAAGTCTGAAACTCTGGGTTTTGTGCAATCTACAGCCCCAGGACGGACTACTACACCCATGAGCTTTCTCATATACACTCAGATCTCCCACCTGCTCTGTGTATTTCCAGGTACCCTTTCCCCAATAAGGATGGTGGCATCTGGTCCCAAGGAGGGGAAGGTCTCCGGATCATTCCCACTCACCTGTACTGTAACGGGAACATCACTGGATAGCCCTCGGTATGACTGGAATTGTGTCCGTCAGGCCCCAGGAGGGGAGCTGCAATTTCTAGGCTGGATCTATCCTTTTGGGAATAACACAGGCTACGCCCCACCCTTCCAAGGCCGAGTCACCATGTCTGCAGATAAAGACAAAAACAAAGTTTCTTTGCAGCTTCATGCCCTTACAGCCTTAGACACAGCCACCTATTTCTGCACCAGGCAGCACACATTGATGCCAATGGAGAGAGAAGCAGCACAAAAAAGGGGAGGACTCCTGTCGTGACAGGGCCTTTTCTCAAAATGACAGTTGCTTGTATTTGCTCTGGGAAATATCAGCGAGGTTTGGGATTAATAGATGCTGGAACTCCCAATCTATTCATGGGCAACTGAATTTGCAGTAAAATTTGACATTTATAATGGAAGACAGAAATAAGATTTCATGTGTGAATAAGTCCTGTGGGCAGGTCTAACACCAACCCCCTCACACAGCACAGACTTTTCACCTCCATTCACAGACTTCCCCATGAGATACCATCACCACTTCTTTCTTACAGCAACCTTGGTGCTCCTTCACTCTCAGGAGAATGGTGGCAGAGGGACCACCTCAGGGCACCTCTCCAGGCATGAATGTTGTGGAGCCAGTGTAGGGGCTGCAGGTGAGCACATGGGTCCTTCTCTATGCAGTCCAAATCTAACCCCAGCTGTCTGTCCAACCCTCTCCTGTAAAGAAAGGGGTTGTACCCTTGGAGGGTAGGTACCCTCACAGCTCTGGGCATGGCAGTGTGGAGGCAAGGGAGGGATGGATGCTTTTTCACATGCTGGACCTGGGGTGGGGCCTGAGTGTTCTGGTCTGCAGCAGCACATGTAAAACCTCACTGCACAGCTTCTGGGCTGATGGGGATTTTTGCGTGACAGGACCCTGCAAGCAAGACACCATCAGGAGAGATGGTTTCTCTGAGGGCACAGAGGTGGTGGAGGAGAAGAGGAAGGAAGAAGGCAAAAAATGAAAATGGTATCCTGGGCTGCATTAGACAGAGCATTGCCAGGAGGTCGAGAGAGGGCACTATTCCCCTCTGCTCAGCACTGGTGAGACCACACCTGGAGAGCTATGTCCTGGAGAGCTACCTGGAGAGCTCTCTCCACACTGGAGAGAGCCCAACAAAGGGACACAAAGATGATTGCAGCGTTTCTCATGTGGAGAAAGTCTGAGAGGGCTGAGACTGTTCAGCCTGAAGAAAAGAAAGTTTGGGGGAGGTTCTTATCAATATAGAAAAACCTGAAGGGAGGTTGTAAAGAGGACTGACCCAGGCTCTGTCGAGTGGTGTCCGGTGACAGGACAAGAGGCAATGGGCACAAATAGAAACACAGAAATTTTCCTCTCAACTTACAGAAACACTTTTTTACTGTGACAGTGACCAAGCAGTTGGACAGGTTGCCAAGAGAGGCTGTGGAGTCTCTCTCCTTGTAGATACACGAAGGCTGTCTGAACATGTTCCTTGGCAATTGCCTCTTGATGGCCCTGCTTGACTGGGGGAGGTGGACAAGATGACCTCCAGAGGTCCCTTTCAACCTCAGCCATTCTCAGAGAGGTTGTGAAGTCTCCATACTCAAAACTCAACTAGACATGGTTCTTTGGGACCTGCTTTAGCTGACCCTGCTTCAAGCAGAGGGTTTGGACTTGACAGTCTTCTAACATCCCTTTCAGCTCCATCCATTCTGTGATTCTGTGTTTCTGGGACAAACATCACCACTCCTCCCCCGCCCCACCTCAAATATTAGCAGATCCACACAGAAGAAGAGGCAATCATACCAAGCTAAATTAACCTCTGAAGAATTTGTGCATCACAGACTCATTTTGGTAGAGCATGAAAATATTAGACACACAAATAATTTTAAGTCCAGAATAGTCCTGATATGTAAGAAAAGATTAACCTGACAGTTAATGTTTTGGACAGCTGGTCCTTGTCATATGTAAGAAAATATCCTACTTTAAATTTCTAGAAGTTTATTAAAATATATATGGAAACAAGGAATTTGAGTTTAAATGATTCTTACAATCCAAATCAATCCACATTCAGTGTCACCAGGTACGGACAATGTCTCAGTGAGAGTGCTGTATTTTTACCTTAATTTAGCATAAAAATGATGCTGGCAATGCAGTTTTTAATTTATGGCAATTGCTGTGTGGCCTGATTATCCATTAGTAAAAGAGTAGAGGAAGACAAAAGACAACTTCAAAGGACATCAAAGAAGGGGTGTCACCTCACACAGAAATGAAAACACAAATGTTTTTGTATGACTATTCATCACTGTGTGGACTAAGTATCACAGTGGTTGAAGGAGACTGAACCACCCAACACAAACTGATTTCCTGAAAAGCTTGAAGATGTAACATACTCCACTTCCTCACAATGTTGTCTTCCAACAGACAACTGCATCCTGACGAACACATTTGATGCTGATTGTGATTATAGCTATGGGACAATCACTATACATAATGGCAGTTTTTCTTGCATTTAAATATGGATGTTGGTTTCAAGAGCATTTGATTTTGAACATATAATTTTCAACATCAGTTCAGCAGAGAGGTTTTTACCTGCCACAGTTAAGAATTTTCCATCTAAGTTACTCATTGCATCCATTACATAGAAACAAGTGGTTCAAAGAAGAAATGTGTCACTTTCCAAGGTATTTTAGACAAACAAAGTAGCTCAGCCAATTTCACTTGGGGCATGACTCTCTCTTCACAACGTTCAGATGACTACCTCAAATGCAATCCCTGGCAGCTAAGTGAGAAGATTCTCAACACCAAGTGGCTGGAAGACAGCTCTAATTTTCCCTGAACAGCCACACAGATCATGACCACTAAGCATTATCATTGAAATGGGCCCCTCTATCTTCATCTCAATTTACAGCAAACAGTGCCCCTCTATCCACCACCTCAATCTAGTATTACAATTCTTCCCTCCTTCAGCCCTTTTCCATATCTGTTTCTTCTTCAGTGCAATAATTTAAAAGATAAAGCATTAATTCTCTCTAGAACTGCATGGTTATTATTTTTTCCATGGCCCAGATTATGATAGCCTTGCCTTTGCCCGTGACAGCTGTAGTTTCTTCCCACTCATTTTCTCCTTAAGGACCACTTAAAGGAACATTTTCTGAGTTTCTGAGAATACCAGCTTACCTCACTGTCACAGGAAATCTAAGTTAATCTAAGTTAATTAATTCATAAACACCTTCACGGACTATAGATTGCTGTGGTAGATGGGAGCTGCAGAGTCTCCATTGCTGCTAAGGAGGCCTTAGAGCTTGCCTGAAAACACCCAAGCAAGCAATAGCTTCATGAAGTGAGCAGGGTCCATCCCACTCTTGGGCCTTTTCCAGCGAGTCCTCTATGCTATGGTCAGCAGCTAGAGGTCCCCCTCTCACTCTCATTTTTGTTTAAGTTTGCTAACCCTCACTGCCAGCTTTCAATATCACCTTGGTAGATTACCAGTTTTGCACTCTTTCCCCTTGCTGTCCTTTTCACTTGGGTAGATCAATCCTATACTGGCTCATAATTGCCTTATTGTCTTCTCATAGATGTATTTTTTTTCCCAGGATGTTAGTAACTTTCCCTTCCTTCCTGCCTTCTTCCAGCTTGACAGCAGTTAAAGAGCAGTATTAAATCACATTTCCTTGGTAGACCACCTGCGGCCATCTGTACCCAGTTATTCTTTATACCCGATAAGGCTGTTAACATGAGATTAGCTTAGAGTCCTCAGGGTAAGAGAACCATGGCATGTCCATTTTCAAGGGTTACTCTGTTACTTCTGCCCATGGGGGCAGAAGTATTCATACACTTACGCTATTGCTAATACCAAGTGATTAATGTTTCAATTAAAGGTAAATTGCTTGTATCATGTGTCTGTGTGTACATCCTTGCATTGTAAAGTTATCTTTTATAGCATCTTCCATAACTGTCATACAATATCTAGCCAACAGAGCTCTGCTTTCTTAGCAGTCACTGAAGGGGCAGCTGCTTTGCTGCCCAGCCTAGACGTAAGGAAGGTATTCAAACAAAATTTATTTTCACCTGCATAGTATGTTTCACAGAATTCTTTAGGTGTAGGTGTCACTAAGGATGCAGAATTTGTTCATTATGCAGGATGTCATCAAGAAACTTTGCACCATTCAGAGCAGAATCTTTATTTAATAACGCATCCCATGGTAATAAAGAACAATAATTTATTTTTAACTTTTAAAGATACCAAAAGCATGATAAAGACTTCCTCAGGCACCAAATTACTCTTAGCATTGGCCTGTCCAGAAAGATAGCAACCCTAAAACACTAGATTAAGTGTATTCCTCTTCTCTGTGGGCAACAGAAAATAGTTGAAAGTGGAAAAAAAAACCAACAAACCAAACCAAACCAGAACAAAACAAAACCAGAACACTTCTGCAACTCTGGATTTTCACTGCATGCTGTAGAATAATACTCAGTCAACTTTTGCTTTTTTCATTGATCTAAAATCTGAGCCTTCCCAGAGCAACATTATAATCCTACAAGTTTTAAGCAGGCTCAAGTCCCCTCTTTTAGCCCACCTTCAGGCCCTTATTTTAAAGTCCATGTGATTTCTTCATGTGATATATAGGGTATAAGACTACCTGTCTCATATGACATACTGTACAGTAAAAAGGAAGGAAGAGGCACTTTTTGTAACTAAGTATATCACTGTGTTGAGAACTTGGAGTAGCACAGTGACACAAACACTGTAAGGTGTCATACAAAAACCTGAGACTGCAAAAGGAACAATATATTTTGGGGAAGAAAGGAAAAAAGGGAATATGTTAAAGAAGATAATTCCTATGAGCATTTATTCTGGAAGTATATTGCATACTGAGCTAATAGAAGAGAAAAGAATTTTAAAAGCTTTGGCATGGATCAAGTTGTTTGAAATCATTCTATTACGAAAAATTGTTTTCTCTCCTTACAATTTTGGAAACAATAGTGACTTTGGAGCCCTATTGTGGTAGTCCATATATGGATCCTTTGGACAAACCGCTGGCATTTTATTCCCTGATGTTATAGACCTTTAAAGTGTGGTGAGGAAAGTGGGTTTATTTGACTACATGCAAACAATGTGGCAACAGACAAGCTCGTATTTGGAACTGGGATCTCTTTTTCAGTTGAGACAAGTAAGTTCCACTTGTTTTACTGCTAATATATTTCTTAAGTTTGCGGTGGGATGGACAAAGGAACTGTGTGATGTGATAGCATAATGAGAATTTTCTGCAGCCTCAGATCTCCTGAACATGCATTCTCCAGCCAGATGTTTCAGTCTTCAGCTCATATTTAGCTAACAAAGCTTTTCAGGAACAACAAAATAGTTTCCTAGCTATGTGCATCAGCATTACTCCACAGATCCTCATCCCTTCCCATAGTTGCACTGCTAAATTTAAGACTGTTGTTTATACCCAGTGGGTACAGTGTCTTAGCCCAGCTTCAGTATGATGTGAAAGTAGTTGCTTGCTTTCTTTTGTGTAACACTAAGATGTGTGAAAAGTAAAAAAAAAAAAGAGCTATAAAAAGTTACAGGAAAAAGCAGTTCCCATGGAAAGACAGGGCACATTAGTTTTTGAAGCTACTGCTTGAAATGTGAGCAAGCCTTTTATATTTAGAAATGGCACTTTTCTGAACATGGTCTTTTTAAAGATGGACCATCTTTCCCAGCTTTCATGTGACAGCATTAAAGTTGGGGCAATGGGTGAGTCTGTTGTGTTGATTTTTACTGTCCTAAAACATTCAGTTGCCCACCACCACCTGAACACACACAGTCCCCAGTCAGGCATGGGATTCTCTTAGGTGCTATATCACATCTGTAAGCCCCATACAGCTATATAACTGCCTTTAAATCTTTAGGGCATCTTACATGCCTATTTTGGGATAGATAGATGCAGCTCCAGTTTCTGTGGGAGCAGGGAAACAAAAGATACTATTTTGAAACCATCATTTGAAAAAGTAGGACAACAAGATACTGTCAGCTTCCGTCAACCCAACCTCAATCTACACTAATATAAACTTGCCAGTTATCAGTACAAAAGGTATTCTACCATGAACAATTAACCAACAAAAGGTGTTGGTGAGTTAAAGTCTAAATAATGATATTGCCTTGTCAGACAAACACAGCATCCCTAATGCAAGGTTCAGTTTCTACACAGAAAGTATCTTGCATGCTTTTTAAAACAAATTGAATTTCAGAACTGCTATATTAGTAATTGCTGTGTCATGACTCCTGTTCTTCAGGAAAGAGGGAAAAAAATGTTTCCCAAAACAGTAGTCTTTAGAAACTATTGGTTCCTCCAAAGACAAGAATAGAATTTCCAGGCTTCAAGAATGCTTGTATCCTGACTCTTTTTAGCGTGGTTTTTTTTTCCTTTCCATGGGAGATATTTAAAAGTACTTAAAACAGCTAAGAACACCACAGGAGCTGGGCCTCCTGAGAATCTCCAAGCACAAAAGGCATAGAAAACATTCTTTAATCACTACACAGTTTTTGAGACGTCTCCTGAGAATTAAGTGAAAGAATAGCTAAGGAATTTTTTGGTTCATTCTCTGTATATTTCTCATTGGAGGAAGCCAAGATCTACAAGAGGATGGGATATATAGACAATTCTGTGATTTTGTAAGATTAAGAGGAAAAAGAAATAGGATTTTTTGCATATTAACTACTTTTTGTGTGCAGTGCAAATATAACTGCATCCCCCCACACACCCTCCAGTACAAAGATGCCCTAAAGAATCTACAAGATATCTGTTTCTTTCCGAAGGGACAGCCAGAGAGAAGACGGAATAAATGGTGTATTTGAAATGGCACTAAACTCCTCTCTTAGATGTCCCAGTGTTGTCCTTTAGGATGGCTCAGCACTATGCAGTGAGATGGTCACACAACTTTGAAACCTCTCCAGAGCTCGCACAACACTATTCACTTGTTACGAGAGTGCCTGGGTCAAGTTCTACATAGAAATATTACAGAAACTTTCAAAGAACGGAATTTGGAAAGGAAACCTCCTTGGAACTGAATGATGAAAAGTGGCCAGGCCACACAAAAGGAGTACAAAGACGTAGTGAGTCTATGCAGGGAGAAAATTAGTTCGGCCAAAGCCCAACTAGAACTCAATCTGGCTATTGTCATAATAGACAATAAAAATTACTTCTATAAAAACATTAACAACAAACATAGGACTAGGGAGAATCTTCCTTCTTTATTGGATGGAGGGGAAACACAGTAACTCAGGATAGGGAAAACACTGAGGTGCTTAATGCCTTCTTTGCCTCAGTCTTCAATAGCAACACTGGTTGTTTGCTGAATACCCAGCCCTTTGAGCTGAAAGACAAGGATGGGGAACAGAATGAGACCAGGATAATCCAAGAGGAAATGGTTGGTGATCTGCTGCACCACCTAAACATACACAAGTCTATGGGGTCAGAAGGGTTATGCCTGAGAGTGCTGAAGGATTTGGCAGATGTGCTCACCAAGCCACTCTTCATAATTTATCAGCAGTCCTAGCTAATCAGGGAGGTCCCACTGGACTGGAAATTAGCAGTTGTGATGCCCATCTACAAGAAGAGCTGGAAGGAGGATCCAAGAATCTACAGACCTGTCAGCCTGACCTCAATGCTGGGGAAGGTCGTGGAATAAATCGTCTTGAGTGCCATCACACACCATTTACAGGACAACAAGATGATCAGGCCCAGTCAGCATGGGTTCATGAAGGACAGGTCCTCTTTAATGAATGTGATCTCCTTCTATGACAAGGTGATCCACTTGGCAGATGACGGAAAGGCTGTGGATGTTTTTTACCTGGGCTTCAGTAAAGCCTTCAGTACTTCAGTACTATAGTGCCACAGAACTCTCATGAACATACTGGTTGCTCAAGACTTGGATGGTCATGCAGTCTGCTGGGTCAAACACTGGCTGCACAGTCAGGCCAAGAGAGTGGTGGTGAATGAGTTAAATCCAGTTGGCAGCCAGTCACAGTGGTGTTCCCCAGGGCTCAGTATCAGGGCAATTCCTGTTTAACACCTTTATCAATGATCTGAATAAGAAGATTCAGTGTACCCTCAGGAAGTTTGCATGCAACACCGAGTTAGGTGGGAGTGTTGATCTGCTTGAGGGTAGGAAGGCTTTTCAGAGGAACCTGAATAGGTGGGATTGATGGGTTGAGGCCCATTGCATGAGATTCAACAAGGTCAAGTGCAGAGTCTTTCACTTGAGTCACAACAACTCCATGCAGTGCTAAAGGCTTGGGGAAGAATGGCTGGAAACCTGCCCAGCAGAAAGAGGCCTGGGGTTGTCGATCGACAAGCAGCTGAACATGAGCCAGCAGTGTGCCCAGGTGGCCAAGAAGGCCAGTGGCATCCTGGCCTGTATCGGGAATAGTGTAGTCAGCAGGAGCAGGGAAATGTTTGTGCCCCTGTACTCACAGAATCACAGAATCTCAGAATCACAGAATCTCAGAACGTTAGGGATTGGAAGGGACCTCAAAAGCTCATCCAGTCCAATCCCCCTGCCGGAGCAGGAACACCCAGATGAGGTTACACAGGAAGGCGTCCAGGCGGGGTTTGAATGTCTCCAGAGAAGGAGACTCCACAACCTCTCTGGGCAGCCTGGGCCAGTGCTCTGTCACCCTCACTGAGAAGAAGTTTCTTCTCAAATTTAAGTGGAACCTCCTGTGTTCCAGTTTGTGTCAGTTACCCCTTGTCCTATCATTGTTTGTCACCGAGAAGAGCCTGGCTCCATCCTCGTGACACTCACCCTTTAAATATTTATAAACATGAATGAGGTCTCCCCTCAGTCTCCTCTTCTGCAAACTAAAGAGACCCAGCTCCCTCAGCCGCTCCTCATAAGGGAGATGCTCCACTCCCTTAATCATCTTTGTAGCCCTGCACTGGACTCTCTCCAGCAGTTCCCTGTCCTTCTTGAACTGAGGGGCCCAGAACTGGACGCAATATTCCAGATGCGGTCTCACCAGGGCAGAGTAGAGGGGCACTTGGCACTGGTGAGGCTGCACCTCAAATACTGTGTTCAGTTTTGGGCCTCTCACTCCAAGAAGGACATAAAGATGCTACAGCATGTCCAGAGAAGGGCAACAAAGCTGATGAAGGGTTTAGAGCACAAGTCTTATGAGGAGTGGCTGAGGGATTTGAAGTTGTTTAGTCTGAAGAAAAGGAGGCTGAGGGGAGACCTTATCACTCTCTACAACAACCTGAAAGAAGGTTGTCGAGAGATAGGTGTGGGTCTCTTCTCACAAGTTACAGCCAATAGGACAAAAGGAAATGGCATGAAGCTACACCAGGGGAGGTTTAGGTTAGACATTAAGAAAAACTTCTACACTGTAAGGGTTATCAAAGACTGGCACAGGCTGCCCAGGGAAGCAGTAGAATTACCACCCTTGGATGTATTTAGATATGGTGCTCAGGTTTTAGAAGTGGGCATGATAGAGTTAGATAATGGTTGGACTTGATGATCTTAAAGGTCCTTTCCAACCATAACGATTCTATGGAAGATTTAACCTCATCTTCCATTTTAACAATATTATTTTGTATCTGCAAGTAGTCCCACTCATTGGAATGGCATTGTAGTGTCAAGTAACAGTCTTCTCTCCCTGTGTGCTATGATTAAGATAATGATGTTATCTTGATAATTACCTTATTAGGTAAAGGATTTTTGGGTAATTATAAAAGGGATCTTTTAATATGCATCATGTTACAAGCATATAGGGCTAAAGTTGAAGTAAATGTTCTTTTTAGTATCTAAATTGTTCTGATCATTTGTGTTGTATTCTTAAAAGTTGCCCTCCTCATTTCAATGTCTCTCATTTAAATGAATTAATATAGTTATATATATGAGTTTTAGTAAAAATAAGCTTCAGGACCCAAGGGACTGGAAGCTCTGATGAAAATCCCACCCTTATACTCTCTTTCTTTCTCTGCTCTGCTCTTGGTGAAACAGAAGAAAAAAATTAAGACACTCTACATCTGAAGTGTAGATGATATAGCTCTTAGAAAAGTATGTTGAAAATAAAATCCTCCCAAAATGATGCTTCTTTTTCAGAGAGTCAAGAAGAATCTACCCCAGAAGTCATTGTGTTTAAATCAAAGGAACACAAACAATATGACAACAAACTGAACATGGCTTGTTTGGCAAGGGCTTTCTACCCTAAGAACATCAGCCTTGATGTGCCCAAAGGTGACATTGTATATGATCAAAACACACCAATTGTCACATCTGAGGGGATGTATAGTGCCATCAAAGTAGTTGGAGTGGAACCAGATGCAGAGGTGACCTGCAAAGCTGTGCACAAAGGGAGCAAGACTGCAGAGAGCATAATTCTGCCAGGTACAGTGCTGTGGTCCAAATGCAACATGATTCTGAGAGATGCATCTCCCAAGATTTTTTTCTTGCCTTTTGCAAACTTAGCAGAAACAAGTAGGTACAGTCAGAAAGCTATTTAGATACTTAGGTAGATACAAGATATTCAAAAGCACCAAGCATATATGACCTTAATTCAACTATTTAAGCATCTGGAGTTTTCTTCCCCAGAAAAGAAAAAACCTAACAAAAAAACCCCCTCACCTTCCCCCCTTCCCCCTAAAAAAGCTCTAATAATTGCAGGTCTACCTTTATCTAAGGCAAGATTGTTCAAGGAAAATGTTTATGAAAATACAAAATAAAAAAGAACGTGATTTTTGTAGTTGTTGTTGTTGCTATTTTTGATCACTTTAAAAATTTTTCTTTTCCTATGAGAAAATTCATTTCAAAAGGGAGAGAAAATAAAACTCAACTGTCAAGGTGGGGTAGGAGAAACTGCAATGACATGTAGAAAGCTAATTTTTGTCTTAAAGTTAGTCTCAGTATTCATGTCCTGCCATCTGATTATCCAGTACTGCTTATCTACTGCTCAGGAAGAGCTATAGGTATGTTTTGTGTAATTTTTTTAATATAGTTTGGATACAATTTATAGTGACTCTCAATCACCCAACAGAAGAGAAGACTGAAGAATATGAAGCAGTTAATGCTTGCAACATTATGGACACCTCTGCAAAAGGTTAGTTGCGTAAGGTGTTGAGGGGGTCACAATCACGACAGAACTTATCTACACAGTTGCAGATAAGCAGGCACTTCTTTACTGCAGCGCTGGGGAAACACAGAGGATAGCTCCTCTAATTGTGCTCTGAAGTCCATACATTTTCACAGCTTATTTATACGTTTTTAACAAAGCAATATTATGAGATTATAAAAGTATACATAAAATGTCTGCTTTTTAATTTGCCCTTTACCGTGACTGGTTCATCACTACCATAATATTTCATACAAGACATTGAATTACTTCAAAAACATACCTCTACATAATTTTGACATGGAGAAAATAAGAAAATTATGGCCTATTCTTCATGGTTGTCTACTCACAACTACTATTCTTCACATGTTATTGTCTAATCCTTAACACAACTGTTCTTCTTCTGTGTATGGTACATACCTTCTCTAAGTACTTGTACACATATATCTTATAGATTTTTTTAACTTTGCAGTTTAAACAAATACATACTTTGACTACTTTAATAAATAAAAATGTTCTCCTGACTGCAACAAAGGGACCAATACAATATGGTTACTGGGGAGGATGTTACTGGGGATTCAGTAACAATGCATGAAAATTGTCTTTGGTGCAGGAATGTCTGAATTGTAGATACTTATTAAGTAATAAGAAGCACTTCTTGTGGACTCAATACTAAAATATGAAAAATTGCTTTCTGTGGTGCAGAAATGTCAGAAATAAAAATACTTACTAAAAATAACCTGCTGTTTCAGGTTAACAGGCTAAATAACCAATAAGTTTCCATGAGCTAAAACAGCAATGGAAAGTAAATTCCTCACTGGGGAGACATCTCCTCTCTTCCCTGCACTTGATTCATTCTTCTGTCATCTTTTCCTTTCTTTCTGCTTCCTTCATCCGCCGATCATGTGTAGATTTTCCTTCTTTTTTTCTTTTATGTGTTTTTTTTTGACAGGGTGGGGTATAATATCAAGACCCTACTATCTTCTCTCTTTTTCTGTTTAAAGCAGATGTCAAAATGGAGAAAGTGAATACGCTGTTCATGACTGTTTTGACTTTGAGAGTCCTGATGGCAAAGAGCATCGCCTTTAATATAATCATGAGTATCAAGCTGTATCTCTTCTGAGGTAAGAAACACATCATTCAGTTCCTGGGAACACAAGAGGCAAGTGCAAGGAGTGACCAGTTGGCTTTGCATCCTTCTGTATCACCACAAGGAGTGACATCAGTTCAGCTCTTCCTGTTTGCACTGGATAACTTAATGTAACCCCCAAATTGCATCTTATCCCCGAATTGCCTTTGTGTCAGGCTAGTCCAGAGCATCTCAGGTTCTGATAGAAATCTTCTGCTGGTCATTTTGAGTGGCAGAGCACAAAGTCTGGATAAATGTCCAGATCAGCAATAAACTATAAAGTGGAACCCCAAAAGCCAAACAGTGTGAAAAGGGAGACACAAAAACGAGAACAGAGAATTCTGAAGATCAGGTAACAAAAATGACCAAAAAAAAATGCCCAATCCATTCCAGATTAACAGAAACTCAACACCACTGCATTAAATGTGAATAAGAATGTAAAACATGGTTTACTCTTTCAGGTATCGAGTAAGTGACCCAGCAATGGGCTAAAGAAGAGCAGGAAAGAACACACAGCAGGACAATTTAAACATCATGGGTCAGCTTTGCTACCAGCAAACATCTAAATAATCAACAGACTGCACAGTTCCAGTAAATCTGCGAGTCCCTTTACTTCATCAAGGTGCTCTTCAGTTAACCCCATCTGGAAGCCTTTTTAGACAGCTAATGCTGCTAAACTCTTGACTAGCTTAGTTTCATTAATTCTTAGAACATTTTTTTAAATTTCTTTTCCATAAGAAATTTCCTTTATACCTCTGCTAAGCAGGAATAGTTATCTCTCTTCCTATATCCCTTGCACTGAAGCATTCAAATTGCTTAGATAGTTTCAAAAGCTTAAAATTGAACTTTAGACTTACTCTGCATTAAAAATACCATCTCTGGTTGTATTACACTGTTGTATACAGAAGTAATGCTTTTCTGCTTTGGGACCCCAGGCACAAGGGAGTATTGTATATTTTTAATTTTTAGAAGCTTTTATTGGTGGCAATCTCCTAGTGCAGGTAACTATATCTCTACTGGATCGGAAGGAATTTACTTCAGATATGTATAGAATAGTATTTTCACTTCCATCTCTTCTTTAGAATATTTTTCTCTTTTGTTAAGCATATAGTACCTGCATTTTAGGTTTCCTTAATATACAACGAAATAAAGTTTTCTTATGCTTGATTTGTACTGTGTCCTTTCTTCTGAAAGTTGGGTGGAAATTATTGAAATTCCACTGTGCTATCCAGTGATCACTGAGAACTAGGAAACCACCTATTACAGCCTAGAATTACTTTTTATTAAATTTGTCTTTCTTGGACTTTCCACGGGAAAGAGAGAGACCCCTTGGCACATTCAAGAGACTTCAGGAAGGCTATGAATTCCAGCTCTATTGGGCTTAAAGGATTTTTTTATTATTCATGCACCTTTCAAATTACTCAGGCTCAAAATTGTGGTTCATAACAAAAAGAGAGATGGGTCAAAAGAGAAAACAGTTACAAAGTGGCAATATGAGCATTAATGCACAGACCTCAGAAGGTAGGAGAGCAGGCTGATGATTTTCCACTCACCAATACTAGGAAGGGGCCAACAGGAAACAGTGTTTTGATAGATAATCTAGCCGTTTGGTTGGCAGTCAAAAAAACCCCAGCACTGAGTTTTGTCTCACAAGCTGCAAGCTGCTGCCTGCTTGAAGCAGAACACTGTGGTTAAAACACGTGACTAAATCACCTTATGCAAGAAAAATTTCCCCTTGCTTTTAAAAACATGCTAACCACTTCCTGGGGGGCAGAGCCCATGACATTTTTCAGATGCTGACTGAGCTAATGCTGGCTCCAGAAGGGTGCATGGCAAAATCTGTTTCAGTAACCTTGGCAAGTTTAGTCATTTGAACCCTTGCTCCTATCCAGAAGATGTGGCATTTCCACGGTGAAACCACTGTCTCTAGGTCCTGCAGCTCTGCAGTCAGGTCCCAGGAGCACACACTTAGTGAAAACCGTGGTAGTCATGTTTTTGCTTCCTAGGCATCGCAAGAGACAGATAGACATATGGAGCCAGCTAGGGTTTCCCTTGAAACAGCTTTCTTCCTGTCCCCGTAAAGCAAGCCATACTCCACTTGTGCAGTCTTAGTGACTCAGCCACTCAACCAAACCAGGCTAGACTGCTCTCACAGCAACCAGATCCTACTGTATTCCTTCCTTTCCACTCTGGCTGCTGACTCTGAGTTAATTTCCCTGTAGATAGTGCCCAGCACTCTGGTTCCTTTCTACCTCCAAGCATGGTGCTGCCCCAGCAGCTATTTAAGACCCTCCTGCAAGTGAGGTAGCCCGAGACCAAACTGGGCCATGTGACAGAGGCTGCAGAAGCAGAGATCTGCCCTGAAGCATCCCTGGGTTGTCACTAGAGCACCAGGAACTCTGCAGCAGTGTCTTTGCATGGTGCGAATGTTACATACTCCATCCCATAGGGAGCTTCTCCTCATTATTCTTTCTCACAAGGGCAAGCACTGATTCTTTTTGCTTCTTTGAGCAGGTTCACACTCAGAGAGTTATGGGCTAAAAGATGCAGCTAGAAGTATTTGCCCATAGGAGCTGCCTCTTAGTGGTAGGCAGAATGACCAAAAGGCACTTCCTTCGAAGCTTCTCCATGTTGGCATTGGTTTCCTTTAACAGAAAATCCTGCCTTCCTTTCCAACCCAAACCATTCTATAATTCTAGAGTTCTATGACATGAGGTTTCAACACACCATACATACCCACTCCTCAGATGGGTATACAGTCTATAGGTGCATTAATATGCACATGAGAAAACATGATCAGTGAGAGGCAAAATTTATGCGGGGTAATATTAGCCTTTGTCCGAACCTGAAAAGGTGCCAAGCCTGAAAATTCACCTTCACCTTGGCACCGGCTTCCTTGCAAGACATGCATACTATAGGTATCAAACATCAGAGTTCAGCGGCAGGTGCCGACTTATTTGGTTTCCTCTCAACCTCCATTGACCAGACATTTCTGAACAGAACAGAAGAAGAGACAAGCAGCTTCTGGGGTGGGCCTGGAACTCTGGGACTGACTTGTGCCTGAGGGATGACCTTTGAGAGCTGAGAGAAAACAATGAGGTGGAGGCACTTCACAAAGGAAAAATGTAAACAGAGGTTTAAGAGAGCAGGGCTCCAACAGTACTTTGATGAGGACAGGAGTAGTTGCGCTGGAAGGAAAGGATTTGGGCATGTGCTAGTAGTGAGTTCTCTTTCAGGAGAGCTTGCTATTTGATAGTTGAGCCTCAGCAGTTGCTGTGTTCCAGGGAAGAGGCTAGCTTGCTTCTCAGTTCACCTGTGCATTTCTATCCAGGGCTGGCAGGAAAGAACAGACTGAGCTCTAGCTTTAGTCAGCTTGGGACAAGTAGCAGGAGCTGCAGGTGATTCTCCCTGCCCTTAGGTCATGAACGTTCAGCAGCAAATGGAAAAGGCAGACCAGGAGAAAGAACTCTGGGCCTCAGGCAAGAGGAGGACTTTTGTTATTTTTACTGGAGCTGGAGAGAGAACAAATCTGGAAAGGGCAAAGGGACAGAGAGTGAAGGCAAACAGTGGCACCTGTGGGCATGAGACCTGCTATCAGACCACTGTTTCTCCTTCAGCACAGAGCACATTTCTCCTGGGGACATTCATGCGTATCATCTGGGAAATCATCCTTCACTAAGCATTTCTGTTTTGGTCAATTCTCTTCCTTTTCAAAGATGGAGGAGTGAATCCTTTCAAACTCATCCCTCTCAGACAATATGTCTGCCTTATCCCCTGCCCAGCCCCTGGGAGATGTTTGGCCCTGCAGGAAAAGGGGGAGGTGTAGCCCAGTGGGGAAGGAAGGAGGGAGGGCAGATGCAGAGCTTCCTGTCAGAAGGGAAGCTTTGCTTGAGCAAGGATCAGAGAATTTCTGCAGCTCCCTGACCCTGTTGCTCTTCTGGAACAGACTGTTGGATCCTCATCTCCTGCTGGACCTGTTCTGTAGCACTACACGGTGAGCACCTCATGGACAGGCACTTCAGGGCTCTGCCCACTGCTCTGTAGTGCTCTGGCCAGGGACAGATCTGGTGGTTGCTAAAGCCCTGAGCTCATGTCCTGCCCTACTCCATCCTTGTGCCTTGAGCTGGGCAAGGCTCCATGGCTCTTTTCTGGCTCCCCATTGCGCAGCAGGCTGGGGGCAGGCAGCAGCAGTGTGGGATGGGACATGGGTCAGCCTGCCCCCAGAGCCCAGCCCCAGTCCCACCGTCAGCAAGAGAGGAGCACCCCTCAGTTTGTGGGGCCAGGGCCCAGACTGCAGAGCTGGGCTCTGCCTGCATTGCTGGGTGTCTGAGAGGCTGTCCAACCTCTGTCCCTGTTTGTCACAGGGGTCATTCTGAGGAGTGTCTCCAGCAGCACCTTCTGATTCATGGGACTAACCAACCAGTGCCTCAGAAACAGCCCATCTGAGAGATGAATGCAGCTCTTCCCAGCCATGAGATGAGTCCTCAGTGTGGTGATCTCTGTAGAAAAGGGTCGTGAGTCCTGTCCTTCACCCAGATGTCTGACCATGAGCATTTGACTTTTGTTGTGTTCCTGGCTCTGGATTTCTGTCTTTCCTGCCTAGCCAGAGTGGTTAAGGAGTTGGTCTTGTTGAGAACATGTTATGGAGGAATTGAAACTGCCCTGGAGCAGGTCTGCTTGAGGGACCTGTAATGTTGAGCCCAGGGTGACAAATGAGTGTTCTATCCCCTGCAAAGCTGCTCAGCCTGACCGTGATGTTTATCTTTGTCTGCCATGTGGAGTAGGGGTGTGAGATTTAATGTTGTCTGGCTAGGTCAAGACATAAGGTTTCACGTCCAGAGACATCTCTCTCTGTAGAATTGGTCATGATACATTGGTTCCAGAGTCTTTCCCTGCCTATTTCTTGTTTGACTTCAGGTCTATGATAAATGAGTCAGTTTATGGAGGCCTGTTGGAAAGTCTGTGGAAAGGACTAAGAGTATTTGAACTGTGAAAGGCCACCTTTTCCTGGAGAAAGTATTTTCAGTCAGATCAGGAGCCTTGAGAGTGCTCAGTCAGCATGGAGGGATACAAAGAGGAGGACTACCCTCATGGGGACTTCTTGCTGTTAGATCAGCTGAGGAGAAGCAGCATCCAGCCCCTGTGCTCTGGGTCAGACTTGTAAATTGCTTACTTGTTTCCTGGCTGTGTGTATGACAGCAGAAATGCTCTGCTCAGTGGTATGGCTGGGGAGAGAGAGGATGGAGAACTTCCTCATCTCTCAGGTCATTGAAACTGTGCTGGAGAGAGTGCTGTTAGCAACATGTCCTCTTTAGAAATACATTATCCTTCTTTCTGCTCCTAGCAATGCTAGTATTTGTTTCAAATATTATTTGCCTTGTGGTGAGATAAAGTATCAGACTCTTCCTTTCTTTTATTTGAAGCAAACATAGGGGCACTATGAAGCTATGTGTAAGGCTTCGGATCTGCTTGACAGGCAGAGGATTTGTAGAAAAATAATTAAAAGAAAATCCCCTCATTTTTCTTAGGTCCGTTCAAGTTCTTTCAGTAGAAACTTCAAATAAATTGCTTTAGTTATGATGAGTTCTACTTTACAGAGTTGCCTTAGTAGGCATGTCTACTTTGACTGGAGAAAAATACAAATACAATCACATTTTCTCTTCTTCAGTTCTGCAAACTCTAAAAGGCATTTTACAGAATATTCAGCCATCCTAATAAATTCTTTGGACCCATTCCCCAACTTAGGAGTTTTGGGGTTGGTTTTTCTTTTCATTTTTCCTGTATTTAGGCACCTAAAGTCAGATTTTGACCACAACTTCTCATAGATGTTTTCTGCAAGGGATATTTCTGTTTCATTTATATAAGGAACTAAGCCTCTTACCCCACCCCCCTGCCGCAAGAAATAGATCCTCTTTTTCCTCCTCTATAATTAATGAATAGTTTTGAAGAACCTCACAGAAGATTGTCACAAGCCAAAACCATATTTTTATACTCTAAATAATGTCCATTTATACGCTTTTATCCAGTTTATCTCATAAAAAAGATTACAGAGATTTACAAAATTATCTCATAAAAGACTAAAAATGTTTTCATTTATAGTTTTGAAGGAATATAAAGCAGTGAAAATATACTTGTGTGTACCTGCAAGTTTTCAGGAACAGTAAAGAAAGTATTTGCAAAATATAGTCATAAGAGAAAAAAAAGCAGTAGGGTTTCAAAACAGATGATCCTTAGGGTGAAAATTAAGCCATCAGTAATGTTATCAGAAGGCAATATAACATAATAAAGGCCCTCGCAGCTCTCAATAGACCCAATGGATGCTTCAATGGTTGTATGACATTTATTCAACAGAGTTGGACTGTATGGGACTGAGTTCACCCATAGTTGTCACACAGAATGTGTCCAGCCAACAGAAAGTAACTCCAAAACTAGTGTAAGTGGAGGTTGAAGAGTAGTGTATACAGAACTGATGGTGGGGATGACTCCTTTTTCTCCAGTATAGTGCTGTATCATCACTCTCAGTGTTTGGTTAAACGTGTTTGGTTGAACATGTTTGCTGTGCAAGTGTGAAATGACATCGCCATACTTAACCTTACCCTAGTGAATCCTTGAGCCTTCACAGTTTGCCATTGAAATGAAGCCGTACACAAAAAAGGGTGAAGGAATATCCTCTTTGGAAAGCATGTCTGTAGTCCAGGCACAGGCCATATTCCACGTTTCAATCAGCCCCTTTCTCACTGCATGTGGAAACTCCTCCTAGGGTTTTGGCAACCACTCAAAAAGGAATGGCTGAGGTATACACTTTGTGCCCAAGTTGCATGAGTAAAGCCCTGTTTGCCACCCTGACATACGAGCATTTCACCCTTCTGCACCTGCAGCCAAGAAAGTGAAGAGCTGGAAGCAGGGAAGCACTATGGGTAAAATGAGAAGTGTAGTGATTTGGGCTCTGTGGACTAACAAATTGCTAGAAGAATTGACACGGGAGAGCTAGCAGTGCCTCTGGTGGTGTCGGGATTGGGTCGAAGAGCAGAGATCGCAGCCGCTGCCCAGTAACAGTCAATGAGTTTCTTTCCAGGGTGTGCCTGGTGGCTCTCAGACAACAATTTGTTGTTGACCTTCTACTGTTTTCCAGGATATCTTTACCATACTACGATGGCAAGAGAGAATACCAAGGACTTCCTTTTGAGAGCACTGGAGGACCTTACACTGGATATGTTTGAGAAGTTTAAGTATAAATTATCATATATTGATTATGATGAGATAGCAAATCTCTCCAAGTATTTGCTCAAGAAAGCCAATGATCCAGTTAGACTTGCAGACTACATGTGTGACCATTATGGAGCCGATCTTGCTGTGGATGTAACTATCCATGTGCTTGAACGGATCAGCCAAAGAGACACTGCAGCTAAACTCAAACAGGAGAAACAAAAAGGTAAAGGAACTTGGTTACTGGCACTTTGGATCCTTCTTTTTGATTGTTCCTAGAAAATATGTAGGACAACCTTCATCAAATAGAGAGACAGTAGATTTCAATCCCCTGTGGAAGTCTGAAAACCCTAAGGACCACAGGGTGCTGCCTCCTTATGCCTGGAATTGCATGACTCTCCTCTTGCCGTTGCTCTTCCTGCTTATTTAGGTGACTGCTGCCACAATCTCTGTACACTCTGCAGGACCACCTGCTCCTGGCCTATGATGTGTAGACACTAGGGTGTCCAGAGGCACTTGCTCTACTGTCTGTTTTAGAGGAGTTTCTAAAGGCAGAGATACCAAGATGACTGTTCTGCTCTCAGTCTGTCACACATCACTGACAGTCTCTGTAGTACTACTCCACTAACAGCTACATATAATTTCTCTTTCAGCTCTGAGGCCCAGTCCACCCCCTGATTCATTAGTCCAAGGTACGTGTTGTTGGGATAGATATGTTTGGGTTTTGTCACCTACACACTCCATCTTCTAGTAGAAAGTGTATGGTGGTAGCCACAGCCCTGAAGCCCCAGTAGGATCAGTAGGAAAATAAGCAAGTAGCTGTTATATGTCTGTGGGGGGGGGAAAGTGTAGTGCTATAGAGGTCAGTAGTAGAAACTGGTTCTTAGCAGTATTTTCAAGTTCAACTGAGGTGTGACTGAAATTCAGTGTTGGAGCATTTCAGACTTTTTTTCATCTCAGCATCAATAATAGAATTGGTAGAACAAGGACTATTGAATAATCCAGAGATCCTTTAATATGAAAGAGATTAGGTACAATGGGTACAATAATTTTTCAGCCAAAGTGTTTTTATTTTAGCAGGAAAATGAACATTGACTTTAATTTCAAATTCTTTTATTGCATATCCTTGATTTAGATTACAAGATGAAGTACAGAGAACATGTACAAAAAAATTACTACTGGATAAAAGACATGAATGCTCGTATTGGTGAGACAGTGACTCTGAACTCCAGATATACAAGGCTGGTTCTTGTTAGTGGACATCGCCATGAGAAAAAGAAAGAACATGAAATCATGGCTGTGGGACGCAGACATGAAGATATCATGCAGGAACAAGTGAATTCTTCCATTGCTATAAGTGATCTTTTTAAACCTGACAGGGATAGACAGACACCAATGACTGTTGTGATATTGGGAGCTGCAGGAATTGGGAAGACAATGACAGTAAGAAAGATCATACTGGACTGGGCATCAGAAGGACTCTATGGACATTTTGACTATGTTTTCTACATACATTGTCGGGAGGGTAATCTTACAGCTCAGGGGAGTATGGCTGACATGATCTCCAAATGCTGTCCCAGTGATAATCCACCTCTTGTAGAGATCTTGAGGAGACCAGAAAAACTCCTGTTTGTCATCGATGGCTTTGATGAACTGAGGTTTTCTTTGGACAGGCCACAAAATGACATGTGTTCTGATCCCTGGGAGATGAAGCCAGTGGAAATCATCCTGAGCAGTTTACTTAAGAAAATCCTTCTCCCTGAATGCTCCCTGTTGATCACAACAAGACCAGCTGTCCTGCAGAAGCTGGAAAAGTGCTTCATATGCGAACGCTTTGCTGAAATACTGGGATTTTCTGCAGCTGATAGGGAGGAATATTTCCACAAATTTTTTGAAAATAAGGAAGTGGGAAGGAAGGTCTTTCAGTTTGTTAAAGGAAATGAAATGGTCTTCACCATGTGCCTTGTCCCTATCATGTGCTGGATTGTCTGCACTGTTATGAAGCAACAGATTGAAAGAGGTGAAGATCTTGCACAAACTGCCAAGACAACTACAGGAATATACATCCTTTATGTTTCCAGCTTACTAAAATCTCTGAGCTTCAAGTTGAAACAGAACTTTCACATTATCCTGAAAAGACTTTGTTGCCTGGCTGCTGATGGGATCTGGAAGCAGAAAGTCCTCTTTGAGGAGGAGGAGATAAATGAATTCTTGTTAAGTCAGAGAGACACTCTCCCACTTTTTTTGAATGAGAGCACTTTTCAGAAGGGCATTGTCTGTGGGAGTGCCTACAGTTTCATTCACCTGAGTGTCCAAGAGTTTTTTGCATCTCTATTCTATGTATTAGAAGATGACGCTGAAACAGGACATAAGCAAGAAGATCCTAAAAGGGATGTGAAAAACCTGTTAGAAAACTATGGAAACTCAAGACCTGATTTCATGTTAACTGTGCGGTTCCTATTTGGTCTCTTGAATGAGCAACAAAGAAATGCTTTGCAAGAAGAAACAGGGTGCAAAATTTCTCCTGAAATTAAGGAAGAATTACTAATGTGGCTTCAAACGAGCCAAAAAACAGCTTTAGCTGTTCATGCAGAGAAAAGAGCAGTGATTCATGATTTGGAGGCTTGCCACTGTTTGTATGAAATCCAAGATGACAGTTTTGTGAAAACTGCATTGGGTTATTTCACTGGAATATATCTGCGACACATGAATTTCACCCAATTAGATCAAATAGTTCTTTCATTTTGTATAAGAAAGTGGCCTAAACTGGAGTCACTTGACATGGGCTATTGCTCCTTCACCTCAGAAGACCATGAAGAATGTTTAAACAAACAGCTAGCAAAGCTGTCACATCTGTAAGTGAAATCCTATGTACCTAGTTTGCAGATTCTCTTAGCAGCTGAAAGAGTTTCAGTAACCAAGAAATGACTAGCTTACATATAAAAAAATTAAGGCTAGACTTTTCATAAAGTGAAGGTGCAACAATAGAAACTGCTTTGTAATGAGCCTAATGAGATGTTGCACTAGTAATTACTGGTGATGTGTCTCAGCTCAACAATAAGCATGTAAATACAAGAGTGCATGTCAGCTAAGTGTCTAAGTTCCCATTGCAATCAAAGAAGATCAGAGTCAATTTGGTTGGCAGAATTCTTTGGGAATTCCTTGGGAGGCAGTTCTGAAAGGCAAAGGAGTCCAGGAAGGCTGGTCACTCTTCAAGAAGGAACTCTTAAAGGCGCAGAAACAGGCCGTCCACGTGTGGCGGAAAATGAGCCGGCGGGGAAGCAGACCAGGCTGGCTGAACAGGGAGCTCTGGCTTGAGCTC
>NW_010182089.1:0-25649 GCF_000695765.1 Mesitornis unicolor
CAGCGGTAGCAGCAGCATGCGGGGGGAGCGGCACCTCGTGGGGAGCGGCGAGGCGGAGCGCCCCGGCCGCTGCAGCTCCGGGGGCAGGCACCCCGCAGAGCCCTGAGCGCCCCGGCGGTAGGTAGGGGCACCCCCGGGCGGAGGGCACTTTTTTGGACAGGGGGCTCAGGGGGAAAGGTTTGTACTGTGCAGCGTTTGCTGGAAGGGGAATCCTTTAGGTGAAGCCATATGGATTCCCAGTGGCATAGCGTAAGTGGCTTCTTGGCTTAACAGTTTTTCAGGCGGGGAGTGTGCAGGGTGTGTTTTTGGTAGGGTTCTCCTGCTCAAGAGAGCTTGAATAGATATGTTTGGAGAAGCTGTGCTTTCCAGGAATTTAAATGAGACTTTTTTTTTTGTGGTTGCTTTTCAAGGCTGTTCTATTAGTTCTATATTTGCTTTTGCAGATTGCGCTTATAAATAGTTAGGCGGTCGTATTAGCGTATAAAAATCGATATCCTAAAAGGAAAAAAAAAAGCTTTCTGCGAATTTACCTCTAATAAGCAGTGTAGATCACTTCTGTGGACTGCTTTTATATTTTATGAGAAACATTGTGTTCTCTAATATTCAAGTACCATTTGTAGTTTATTCTGTCATGGTAATGTGTTTCGGTTGGAACTAGAAAAAATAATTGATTAGATTACTCGTTCATGTAATTTAGTTTATAACTTGGAGTAAGATTTAGTCATCTCTTTATGTGGAGAGAAATGTTAAGTGATAGGCAGGAGGCAGCAGCAAACCTCAAGGTTAAGGTTTTTGCTAGTTTTTCAATCTGATTTTCCTTTTTCAGTCTTGCAAACTTTTTGTACTTAACCCTTTGCAATGAAACTTTCCAGGTGTGGTGTCTGCATCCAGGTAATTTCAATAAATATATATGTATGTATCCTTTTTTGTTGTTGTTGGAAAAGTCATGCAAAAGTAATTCAGCTGGTTTTGATAGTGTGGGGCTTTTGGATATAGGGAAATAATGACTACATTTTTTTCCCACTTAGAGATGAAGCCTTTGAATGTTTTAATTTTTTTAACAGTGTTTATTATTATTATTTTTAAGCGTAGTTTAAAGGTGTTTTTCCTTCAGATGTGCTGATTAAAATACTGTTTGACTGGAAATCCTATGGTGGTTACCCATTGGTTTTGTGTGTGTCTGACCAAGACCAAAAGCCACACTACTGGGCAAAGATGTGCTCTTTGTTGCTGAATGAGAAGCTGTGATAAAAGAGTCTGGAGGTGAGGTCCTGCCTGTGTACTGAAACCCAGGGATGTTGGGCACTGCTTCTGCAGCTGACGACAAAGGGGTGTCTGGGCAGAGACCCCTGCTGAAGCAGGCAGGACTCCACGTACTATCTGCTGGGAAAGTGCTGGATTTGAGATGTTGTAAGTGAAGACTCTGAACTATTTGTAGGCAGAAGTCTTCTGTAATGGAGTTTAGGACCTCCACAACTCCTGATGTGGTGGTCAGAGAACTCTTTTTTTTTTTCTTCTATAGTTCATCTGGGCAGAGGACAGGATTTCCCAGCATTGTCCACACTGCACATTCATAGTTGGAGGACGTATACAGAATGTTAGAGTTTTGTTGCAAAGTTGCAGACTTCAATATCAGTGTTTTGTGATGTGTTTTGTACTGAAGAAAGGAAAAGAAAAGCCAAACAATAGGGAAAGTGTTATAAAAACTTTATAAGGGGAGCTTAAAGGGATATTAGGACTGTATATGTAAACATCCCAGTGGAAAGACATTATGGATAAAGTTATATGTTCACCTTATCTCTGTCCTCCTTTGAAATCTGCAATACGATTGCGATATGTTCTCTTAGATTGAACATTGAGTTGTGTGTAAATAGAATCTGGAGATACCACTTCCTGATTTAAAGTTAAGAAAGAAAAATAGAAAATAATTGTAATAATTGTACAGAATTTGATTTTTTTTTCTGTTTCAGATTAGCAAAATGAGATAAAACAGCATCCTGTTGCTAGCATCCTAATGATTGCATTGTGAATTGATGCCGTGTGTGTTAGTCACTGCATATACCAGTGGAGCGTGCTGGATTTTATATAAGTTGTTGCAACGCTACTGGTCCATCAGAAATTGTATGCAGATCTCTCTGCAGTCATTTTCGGACTCTGTTTTGGGAAATTCTCTGTACTTGCTAAGCAATTGGCTGGCAGTCCATAGAGAAGTATTTGAGCATATGGCGTTGGCTCATTTTCCATGTATTTAGCTACTACTGGCATTAAAAGAAACCAAAATCTATTAAATACTTCTCTAATACCAATTAACTTGATAAGAAATTGCTGCAAATACAATTAAAATGGCAGATGTGTACAAATGCTGTGTGATCAGGTGATCAGTGTGAATGTGAAGGCAAATCCAGGGAACGGGGTCAGGGGCAAATCTGTTGCTTTGCGAAGCTCTGTTTAGATACTGTTGCTGCTACAAAAAAAAAAAAAATTGGGCGGCCCTGTGACACCGTAACTTTGGAACAAAGGCGTAGAGACTTGATTCAAGGAATGGAAAATCTGACTTTGCTGCTGCTTTCGTAGTGCAGGAATCATTTTTGTCGAGTAAGGCTATTGGCTTCCTCAGAGTAAAGGTTTACAGCCCTTAAATAGCTCTTCCTGACACTAAGCAGTATCCCTTTCATGTGTTTGAAGTGTGTTGGAAGGGCTGGCAAGTAACATTGGTACTGATGAATGAACCAGAAAGAAATTTACAACGGCAGATACTTTTCTTTAAATTATTTCCCTTGTTGTTAGTTATTACCAAGCATTAGACTGCCACACTTGAATATAATTAATGTAGTAAATGGTTTATTAGGCACCATCTGAACTTTTGTCTTCTTTAATTATAGAAGCTTAGTGCAGTGGTCTGTGTACAATATTCGGCCCAAATAATTGCTTTCAGAGTTTTATTTGCCCATGGTTATTTTTGGAGCAGCTGCATGCATGGCTTTTTCCTGAACTTTGCACTTTTTAGGCTCTCATTTGCAACCATGCCACTACATCTCAAATTTGCATAACTAAAAGCAGTTGTTGCAATTTTGCTGGTAGTAATTCAGAGCATGCTGTCATATGGTAAAATGTTTTGATCTTCCTTAAAACTCTGTCATTCATATTTAGGTATCTGCCAAGCCATGGCACAAATGGGAAAGTTGCAATTATTTTGTTCTGAAGGTTTTTAAACAATTACTGAAGGTACAGGTATTTCTTCCAGTGACATTGTGTCTTAAATTATTTTAAGAATGTAAAAGTAGTGGCAAGGGATGAAATCTGTGCCACAAAGAATTTATAGTATTGAGTTCAGATACAGCAACCTCTGCTTCATGTGCTTAATCATATATATTAATCCCATAATAAATTGAATTTATTAGAACTCATGGTGTCGTATTTAGGGTACAAGATTATATGAAAAGCTGATTACAACTACTACATTATATCTGAGAATAATGTAAAGAACCCTGATATTTGTTACGGGTCTTATGAGCATTTTGTATTTTAGATCCATTCTCTTCTATGGTGTAACCATAGAAAATCAATTTTCTTCATCACTAACACTCTAAGAAGAGCAATTTTAAAAAAGAAATTCAGATTTGTTTTTATTTGGTCTGAAAATTTTACATAGACTAGAAACAGTGCTTCAATAGTTGGCCTTGAGGGCAAAGCATGACAAAACCTTGTGTTTGTTGTATACATTTTTCACAGGTTGGCTGCTTCCAGGAGGAGAAGGGTTAAATGACAGGGAGCTCTTCCCAGTGCTCTTGATGAGGGTCCTTGACCTTGGGAACTTCCTCCTAACAGATGCTCTGACAGAGCCTGCTGGTCTGTAGGCCTTCAAAGTCCCCTTCCACCCCAGTCATTTTGGAAAGGCCAGATCTTCCATGCTACTGAAGACAGCCAGGGGTTCAGTGGGAGCTGGGGAAGTAGAGCAGAGCTGGGATCAGGAATGCGATGACCTGGATTGCTGCTACATTTAATTGGAGATGCAACTGTGTACAGCTGGTTGTGTGTGTTACTGCATTGTGCTTTCTGGAAGGTTGCACTTTAGAAGTCTAAATGTAAATGAAAAGTAAATATTATTCATTGCATAGCTCTGTGATTGTTACCAGAGTAGGATTCACTTCAGGTTTTGTACAATCCACTGTTAATCGTATTAAATTGCATAAATACTATCCAAGATCAGGGTGTTTTACAGATGGAGTTGTGAAGTGACTGTGAGTGCTCTCTGGGGCCTGAGTACAAAATAGTGTGAACCAAATGGCTGTTAACTGTGGAAAGGAAAGTTTCTTCTTACCTTGTGATACCTATCTGTCTGGGTGGAAGATACGTGGCCCACCAGATGTAGAGGACTTAGTGAGATGGGGTGATTCGTTCTGCAGCTTTGTGAATTCATGATATCATTTATAGAGCCAAAGGTCTAGATAGTGTAAAATTTGGTGACAGATCTTTATGGGATCCTTAGTTTAAAGTTGCTTTGCTATGCTAAGTTCTGTATTTAATTTTGGTGGTGGAATTGCCTTTTCGTCCATCACTGGAAGGCTTACTTTTGGTCTGGTCACTGTCCTGTCTGTTCCTCAGCAACAGCTATGATCCTCTCTCTAGGAAATACCAAGTCTCTTCTGCTTATGATGTTCTGTTTGAGGGACAGGGACCAAAGTAAACACCTTTCATGTATAAAAATGTAATGACATGCTCTACAGTCATGGTCCAAAATGCCCTCGGTCTTCGCATGACCGAGTAGTGCAGAATTTGACATTGTATTATGAGGCTGTTCCTAGGTAAGAAGATGCTAGTTCAAAGTGCTGTCTCAACACAATGCATTGCAAATCTGAATAATATTGTAGGCATTTTATAATTCAGTATGCAGAACAGGAGGTGTTTGGCTCTGGACTGGCAATACGGTGTCAGGCCGTTCCCCCTTACTGAACAGAGGTCGGTAACAAATGCAAGCTGTTACCATCTGATGGCTGCTTAGTCACCTGTGAAATGTGGTTTCTAATAGACAGATTTCCACATCGTAGGAGCACCCACCACAATTAGATAAGCAGAGCCAGCTTGGAAAGACTCATTAGAGTGGCGAACAAGCACATCACGCCTCAGCTTAGCCTCAAACCCATCCTGCCGGTCAAGTGTTCCCAAACACAGCGTAGGGACGTGTGATTGCTAATCGTGCCCTGTCTGCTGGTGGAGAAAGAGCGTGTTTTACTGTTGGAGCTGTTAGCCGGTCTCTCCTAGAAAGACTTGATCTGTAAAAGCCAAAAAAAGTAGAGCACACACCAGCATCCATGACGTTCTGGCTCCATCTGAATAAGTTGCTTGCAAAATGTTCAAAGGCTTCACTGTGTTTAGGATTTCATCCTATGGGAGCATCATAGAGGGCACGCTGTATCTCCCAGTGAAGCTAATCGTGTCCAGACTTGATAGTTACTGACAAATTGGCTGAGAAGTCAGTGATTAATTTTAACAAATGAGTTTTCTCTGAATGCAAGCTCACGCATGGCAATTTAACAGTATGCCTGTGACAAAATTAGAGACTTTCTTTTCTTTAAACTTCAAATCTGCTAGTGACTGATTATTTTTTCCAGTGTTACTGTGAGGAAGGGAACCCCATGAAAGTACTTTCTCCCCCCAGAATACCAAATCAGTGTTCAAAGTGGTTGCAAAGTTTTTTTTCTAGCAGTTAAGGAGTATTTAATGTATTGTATCATACAGTCTGGAAGGCCTCTAGTGTCTTCAGTGAACTATAGGGCTGATACCTAGTCTCGTAAAATCAGGGAAAGGTCTTGCACTGCCTTTAAGTAGGCTTTGGATCTAGACCCCCTAGTCTAGGACTAGAGTCCTAGTTTGTATTCCCACTGCAGGCTCCTTTCAATAGGAGACAATAAACTTGGGTGGTAAGAAACAAAGCTCTCAGCAAACATACGTGAGTTGGATCATATTTTGATGTATTGAAGAAGCTGGTTTTAAAACAAAGCCTGCTTGCTCTAAATATATCATGAGGTATTATAGAGGAAGCATTAAGACGAGTGCAGGAATTTTTTGAAGAAAGCAGTGTACACCTTACGATTTTTGTTTCCTGAAGATAGTGGTGCTAGCATAGAAATTGCATTATAGCTGAATAGACAAGAAGTGTTATTTCTTTAGAACACAAATGGGGTTTATAGGAAAATCAAGTGGTGACGTGTTTTTAGACATCTGATTTGGTTCTAGTCTTGCAGATGGATACAAGGCCGTGATCTAACTGCCTTGACTCCACACACAGACTTTTTTATTAGCACAGCTGAAGTGCACAGAATATCGAGGGTGGTTTTACACTTACGAGTTTGCATGGCTGTAGCTTTGTGTGTTGACATTTTCTTTATAATATGCCACCTTTTTTTTTCAGAAGCATATCATTAACCCATAAAACAAATGTTCTGATTTAAAGCATAGTTAAAAGGTCTACTTAGCGGAAGGAGAAGTTTTACTAAGTATAAAAATGATTGCTTTGACAAAATGGAGAATAATGTGGCATTAACAAAGAGAACTCACTTTTTTTTGTTTTGTTTTGTTTAACATGCATAACTCTTGGTACCCTTAGATTTAAAAGACATTTAGGAAAAGACATTTAGAAAAGACATTTAGGAAACTGAAAGTCCCTTAAAAGATTGTTTCTTTCATTATCTTGACAGACCTTGAAAAGTAGTTTCTGTGCCTGCATAGTGATTATGTTTCAGAAACAGTTCTTAGGGATTTTATTATGTGCTGAAACATATGTTTATAAAAAAGACTATAACCTGGTGGAAAAAGTGTCTTATAATAATAAACCTGTCGATGGGCCATATGCTGCCGTCAGTATGTTTAAAAAAAAAAAAAAAAAAGAAATTCTACAAGTGCTAAGTAAGTTTACAGCCCAAGTGTTAAGTTAGGGTCAGGCTGTGACTGGCCCGCTGTGGATTGAGAGGAGGGGAGGAAAGCGTGTGCAGATCCTCCTACGCTCTTTTCATTTGCTCACACAGCACTTGGTGAGGTGGAGCAGGGTTGCACCCCTTCCCAAAGGGCAAGTGGAGGCTGTTGGAGAAGTCCTCCTCCTGTCGCTTTCCTTGGCACTCCGCAGGTTTGTGCTGACCCAACACAAGGGCTGTGCATTTTGTAAAACTTGGCTGAGCTTTGCATGATCTCTCCTGAGAAGAGCAAACCTCTGAGGTAGATTATCTGCATTTAAAAGGTGACAGAACTGATATATGAAGCCAGTACAAATAAAAGAGCTCTGATAACTATGTGATTGGATGAGATATGTGGAAAAACTTCAGTTCTTACTATCTACTAGGTAGATTATTTATATATTATGGATTTTTTTGTGCTCGTATCGCTTTTTTTAAAAAAAAAGGTGACGCAATCTTTCATTTCTAAAGAGCAAAAGTAAGATGCAGTAGGCTGAAGAATGTGTCATTCTCAAAAAGCACTTCTGTGTGGGATCGATGTTCGGTAAATGTGGGCACTTTCAAGCCTATTCTACTCTGGATGCACTTGCATAGCTCCTATGAATGGGAGTCATGCATATGTGCATCTCAAAAAGAATAGGTCTCTTTGTAACTGAGGCATTTTCTGTGTAGAAACATACTTCACTGAGAAGTGGTTTTAATGTCCTGATGTTTTCCACCACTGATCAGCTGTGCACTGCTTGTTCTTCTGGCAACTCGGTAGGTGATAGTCATTGTCAAAGGAAATATCAAAGATTAAGGAGAATTGTTTAATGTAGTTGACCATGCTGAAGGCTGTATCAAGAGATGCATGAGGTTGCCATAGTACCCATTATCAAAATCAAGATTATGAACAGAGCAGCCCTCACCAGGAGTGAATTCCTTAACCACAGTCTTTCCAGGGTTCATCAAAGCTTTTAGTTTGCTCAGGGGAAATTTGCTTCATGAGGGCTGAGATCTTCCCACTGGGTTTTTCTGCCCAGAAGTCTAATGAGGTATGTTGTGTCTATGTGTGCGAGGCTCTCGGTCTAGAAGAGGGCCTTGGAGACCAAGTGAGTAGAGCAGAGAAAGGGAATAAGATGCAGAAGAAGTGCCCAGACCCCACCACGGAGTTTGCAATCACTGTAGAAATGGGAAATAGCTTGGAAACCATGGAGGAGGTGGTGCTTGGGAGTTATGTGGATGTTCCCTGGGAAAATTTTTGGGCACATCAGAGAGTAAGGCTAAGTATGGGTTGTAGGAGTAGTGGGAGAGCGACAGTAAGTCTGGGGAGGAAACCACCAAGTCTGGGGTGTGCTTACCTTTCCAGGAGAGGCACATTGGTACTGGCATGACTTGGAAGCACTCTGGGACCATTTATCTTCAGCTTGGTGAAATGTAGCTCCCCCATTGAGACTATATAGTCTAGCCAAGTTCTTATACCCCGTTGCACCTGAGGGAAGGGTCCTTTGCTTAAGTGCTGCCTCCTGAGCACAGCTGATGAGGTGATGGAGGAGCCAGGCTGGTTTGCCCGCAGTGCATACAAGCCAGCATGTGGTGCTAACAACTGCAGTGCTCAGAATTTGCACAAACCCACATTCAGTAATAAAATAGCCTGCAACTAGTCAAAGGCACCAGCAGTAGCCAAGCAAATTTGGAATGTCTAAGCCAACCATTTTTAAGTTATGACGAGCCAAAAAAAATTAGGACACAGTCCAAGAAATGGAGAACACCTCACTTTTCTGGAACTCTCATATCTCCAAGATGCCTTGGCCCATCTACCTCAAACTTTCCAGAGAAGCTTTCCTTGGCACAGGATCACGACTGTGAAATTTCATGTGACTGGGTTTTACTTTGTTGAAGTTATGAAGGTTAAAACCAGAGTTTGTTATAGAAAGCTAATCTCTCCATTAGAAATATTTCTGCATAGTTTATATTCATTCCACTGTAATTGTTCACGGCTATGTCTTGTTCAGGCTGATTGTATTTTTGCTATTTACTTTAGAATTATTTTTGTTTTTAAACTGATAAAATCAGAGCAGTATAGCTTGGAGCCAAATTGTGCATGGCTGTTTATAGGCATATGTGGTAAGGCAGAAGCATTAGCCCTATATCCACAAGAGAAGGAGTCATACTTGGAGTCCTAATCCCTCCTGACCATCACTGGAGGGCTTTTTTGGAGTATCTGGTTTGAGAACTCACTGTTTAATACAGCTTTTTCCTCTCTGCTTGGTGCAAGAGAGTATATCTGTTGGCCTAGTTATACTCTTACCTCCAGGCGAAAGATGTTTCTGGTTAATAGCCCTCTTGTCATTCAGGGTTTCCCTGGTGGCAGCTCTTCCTAAGGAAAGCCATGAAGGTGGCCATAGCCTAGGACTGGGATCAGTGTTCTTCATGCGTGTACTCGAGCCGCTCTTCATTGTGCCTAAACATGTGTAGCCTTAAATGTCTAGCTGCCAAGATTGCAAAATTTCAGATAGGCATTAGAAAACATAGAGAAAATGTCTGTGGGCCTGGAAGTGCTTTTTATTTTTCAAGTTAGGATCACTTTGGCTGTGACTTAATTCTGTATAGGACTGAGACCAGATTATGTACCAGCTCTTTGCTCCACTTTGGATGCTGGTTCCTGAATGATGGGAAGACCAAAGCGTGACATTGCAGATACTTGCTGTTGTTAGATGGAGCCAAATGAGGAAAAGTGTCTAAATACACTATATTTAAAGACACTGAATTAATTTGACTGAGTCACTTTATAGACAGAGTGAGCAGGGCTGGAACAGATGTCAAGCTGGAATGAGCCCTCACCCTGAGACAGGGGCTGAGAGTGTTTGAAGTTGATAGCCGACTGTATTTTTCTTTCCAAGGCTCAAGTTTAAAGGTGCCAAGAGATACTCAGCAGAAGACAGGAGGTGCTGCACTTGGAGAAGACAAAGTGCTGTGTTCACTGTTTGGTAGGACTCTCTTTCAGGCAGGATCACCCAGCACCTGCTGAGCTCTGCAGGTTATAAGGCCAGGAGGTGCTCCATGTCATAGAATCATAGAATCATTTGCTTGGAAAAGACCTTTAAGATCATCAAGTCCAACCATAACCTGTCCACTACTAAACCATGTCTCTAAGCACCTCATCTACTTGTCTTTTAAAGACCTCCAGGGATGGTGATTCTACCACTTCTCTGAGCAGCGTGTTAACACTTTCAGTGAAGAAGTTTTTCCTAATATCCAATCTAAACCTGTTTTGGTGCAACTTGAGACCATTTCCTCTCATCCTAGCACTTGTTACTTGGGAGAACAGACTGACCCCCACTTAGTTACAACCTCCTTTCAGGTAGTTGCAGAGAGTAGTAACGTCTGCCCTCAGCCTCCTCTTCTCCAGGCTAAACACACCCAGCTTCCTCAGCTGCTCCTCATAATTCTTGTGTTCCAGACCCTTCACCAGCTTTGTTGCCCTTCACTGGACATGCTCCAGTGCCTCAATGTCCTTCTTGTAGTGAAGGACCCAAACCAAAACACTATTCAAGGTCCAGCCTCACCAATGCTGAGTACAGGGGCACAGTCACTTCCCTACGTCTGCTGGTCACACTATTTCTGATACACCCCAGAATGCCATTGGCCTTCTTGGCCACCTGGGCACACTGCTGGCTTGTATTCAACCAGCTGTCGACCAGTACCCTCAGGTCCCTTTCTGCCTGGCACCTTTCCAGCCACTCACCCCCAAGCCTGTAGTTGTTGTGACCTAAGTGCTGGACCAGGCACTTGGTCTTGTTAAACCTCATACAATTGCCCGCAGCCCATCAATCCAGCCTTTCCAGATTTGTGTAAGGTGCAGCCTTTGTCCTGTTTGCCATCAGTATTGGTGCTAGTATCTGTAGCAGAGGGACATTACTTCTTCTTGCCTAACACACACCACACCAAACATGCTGTCAAAATACAGTAGATTATTGTGGGTTAATTCCTGAAAAAGGGTGTCAGCATTAAACACCTATCAGAAGCTTTTCTATTTGCTCAGGCGTTTTATTATTAGGAGCACTAAAAAGACCGACAGAGCCAGCTAAAAATCAATCTGCCACCATGTAGGCATCCAATGGGAAGAGTGTGGGGTGGGTGTAATGTGATCATAGCTACTTAAACCACTGATCAGATATACTGCTACAGTCTGCAAAAGCTGCAAGCACTAGAGAAACCCCGCTGAAAACTCCTGGACCACGGAATTAAAATAATTAAGCCTTGCAGTCACTGGACTATATGTTGCTCTTGCAAGGTCGACATGAGATAAATAAGGGCACAGCTAGAGCACGCTGTATATGTGGAGCTTTGCTTTTG
Source organism: Mesitornis unicolor (assembly GCF_000695765.1). Lineage (NCBI taxonomy): Eukaryota > Metazoa > Chordata > Aves > Mesitornithiformes > Mesitornithidae > Mesitornis > Mesitornis unicolor. The sequence continues at coordinate 11,289 of NW_010182089.1, forward strand.
TCCTGTGTGATGCAGAGACACTCTATTTTTTAAAGCAATAACGAGTTGCAGTTGAAAGTGCCCCATGGATTCTTCAGGTGGTGATAGCACCAAAACCATAGCCATGAAAGAGAAAATGCAAAGCAAAAGTTATTGATACGAGGATGCAGTTTTTGCTTCCTGAGCTAGCTTGAGCATCACTGCATGGCACTGTAGTGCTCTGCATAGAGACTCCCTGAATGATTTCTTCAGCAAGCGAGACCCTGATGGAGATCGCCTCAATGAATTTTTATCTTCTTGCCATTTCTATAAAGTGTTTGTGCTCTTCAGACTGCAGTGCTGCAAAGCTTTGAGTTACTACTGGTGCTACTCCATCCTGTGCTCGTAGATGAAAGTTTCCAAGGAGTCTCATAAACCCATTGCACAAGCGAAGAGAAGGGATAGAAGGCTGCACAGCCTGTAACACTGCAATATTATAGTATTGTCTGCTGCTGCAGTAACCCCTGCTGTGTTTGGAAGGTCTCAGGCATACCAGCACCATGTCTAATCAGTCAAGCAGCCAATAGTAATTCATAGCCTTGACTGCTGAGAAATTCAGCATGGCTAAGATTAGATATCTGATCCAGCTCAAGAAAGTCAAGTCCTTTTTTTGTAGTAGTTTGCTTTTTGGTACTACCCCTTTTTTAACTCTGGTTCTGAATTTGCTCACTTATTTTCTAAAGAATAGCTAAAAGCTATGACACTTAAAATAACTAAAATATCCCTCATTAAATCCTTGATATTATTTCCTTATTTGCTGACTTTTAACATTTTAAGTAAATGAGGCAGGAACGTTAACAGCCAGACAATGATACAGCTACACAAGGACAATAAAGCCGTTAGATGGATACTGCTGGAGTTTCATGACTCAAAACTGTATTGTAAGTGCAGAATGGGCCCAATAAGTATATGTGATAGTGTATGAAGTCTTCTTTACCTTACCACTGGATCAGTCTCTTTATATGTGATTTCCCCTGCACCCCACAGTTGTTTGGAATCAGCTCTAAAGTCGAAGTGTGGTCAGCAACAGCAGAGCAACAGGAGAGTTGCTCATTTCCCCACTGTCCAAAATTCTCAGAAAGTAATATTTGATACCACATCAGTTCTGCTGTGGTTTTGGGATACAAACTGAAATTGGATTTTTCATTCAGCTCCAATAAACAAAATTGCATTTTTGTTCTGTGAAATGCAATACCTTTTTAAGCAAAAGATTTCCCTCATTTTCCATCCAGCTGAAATCATGTTACACAAGAAGAAAATTGCAAATCCCATGTATGAGAAGTACTTAGGAAAATATCAAGTGACTTGGAAACAGGAATGCTGAATAAAAGTGTCATTGAGATAAAGACACTGAGTGAAGTCTTTTAGAAGTGGTGACTGGTTCATAGGTCTTGGAGATGGTTCAGAATAGGGTTACTACTTCTGAGGTTTTGGAAATCAGGAGGTGGTTATCATGATTTAGTGATGCTGGAGGGATACACACGACTGTAATCTGGAGTCATCAGTCGCTGGCTGAAATGCTGGAGAAGTATTAGCTGTAGAGAGAGTACATAAAGTGTGTATTATATTAACTATGTTACATTTTCCAAGAAAGACGCTGCTTGTAGAAAGCAAATGCCATGTACTGAAAGTTTTTTTTTCCTGAGTCTCTAATGCCTAGGCCAAGTGAAATTGATTTTAAACTAAAGACACCGATGTGGCTGTTTCTTACAACAGTGTGCTTAGCAGAAAAGTGATATATTAGAATTCATGTAAACTTGGATCCTCTGACTCCTGGAAACTGTATACGTTACCCACTGACGGAAACATGGGCTCTTCTACAGCTACAGTGTGCCCTTGGGCATGTTCAGTTTAAGTGGCTTGAAAATATGTGATTATTCTTCATGTGCTTGTCCATACTCGGTTTCTTTATGGAGGCCATGGCATTTACAGTATCTGCTGTCTGGAGTACTGCTTTTGCCATAGGTTTTAATGGCTATCTCCATTTACTAAAAAAAGATAAGCAGAAATCTTGACATGATGATGGTGTGGAAGGTTTAACAGACAAAATTCTTACCTGCATGTGATGATAAAGTTAGAAAACACTTTAATTATATCAGTCTTTCCTTTTGCTTGATCTGAGCCATACAAATTTTTTCCTTTAATTTCTTGTCCCTCATGGTATAAAACTATGTAAGTTTGCTCGTTCTTTCATCGAAAATGATTCAGACCTGAGGGACACTTGTAATTTGGAAGTAATTAGTAAATAAGTAAGATAAATACTATCCATTGAGAATTGTGAAAGAACGTTGGATGGGATTCTTTAAAAGCTGTATCAAATTTGAACAATTAAAGAAGCTTAAAAAACTTATCAGTAGTTAGTATGATAAATCTATTTAATCTTAAATTAGTTCACTGTTAATAATTTCTGCAGCTTTCTAAGCAATCTGAAGAGATTTTGGAATCTCAAAAAGTAGTTAAAGTAGAAGAAGGAGGAAATCTTTAGGCTAAAATGTGTTGATATCCTGCTACCCATGTTGCAGTATGAACTTGGGGTGGGTGCTGGCAGGTCGTGCTTACGTACAGATGCAGGCAGTGGGGTTCTGCGTCCAGAGCTGGACCTCAGGTCTGTGGGTCTCAGTAATCCGTTCTCCCCATCTAACTATATATAGTATTCCTTTCACTTCTTCTGGGACACAACTTCTGCCTGCTTGTTTAAGAAAAGCTCAATGATGCTCCTTTTTTATGTCGAAGTTATAAAAACCCAGTTTGTGTGACTGCTGCTGTTCACAGAATTGGGCTCTTTAAGCGGAGAAGCAGAATGTGAGGTACAAGATACATTTGTATAAATGTGGTTTGTAAGGAGACTGGTCTACTACTGCTTGTAAATTCGTCATAGAAACTTCGTATTCCTCTATTTAAATGTCACTTCAGGATTGTGCGACGCTACAGGATTCTGCTGGATTTCTGCCAATATATCTTTTTGCATTTTTATACCCATATTTAGCATGAATTTCCAGTATGTTTTTCTCCAACAGTTAAAAAACCTCCAAGCTGATGAAAGTAGGAAAATTTTGCTTTGCTTGCAGTCATCCTGTGTGATGTACCCTTTGCCTTCTATAGCAGTTTTAACTGTTAGTAAAACATCTCTACCAACATATGCTGACTAGAAATAAAGATGCAAATCAGGAAATCAAAGCAAGAATCATGAAAATGTTAGAAACATTAAGCATTAGCTTTTAAATGAAACTTTTTTTTTCTTTTTAATTTATTTATATCTAATCAGGATTGAAGCAGGACTAAACCCCATCAATAGAATAGGTTTGACAGGATTGAGTGTTGCTAAGGAATCAATCTATGTTAAAACAAAGAATTCTTTTTCAGAACAGTCCCTTTTTATGTTGGCAGAGAAAACCTTCTGATTGATTTAGGGTGGTGAATTGGCTTCACTTTATTACTTGCTCTGTGCCTTTAGGACTTAAAAGTCGCAGACGTGGACTGGGGCTCTGTTGTTCTAGACAAGGGGCAAAAACACATAAAAGTTCATCTCTATCCTCACAAACTTTTCTCCTGATTCTCCATATGGTTGTCTTGAGTGTTGCCAATAGCCTTCCCAAGTGGCAGACAGTGCCATGGTGAGGGAAAACTCACATTTTCTGGGAAGGCCATAAACTTAAAGAGAAGCAAGCAGTGGCTCAGCAGAGGCTCCCCAGGAGAGCAAAAGGGGGAGTGTGCTAGGAGGGCATGGGCAGACCCCAGCTACTCCTTACCACAACCGGAAGGGAGTCTATTCCCATGGGTACTGAGTTGCCTGCATGCAGCAAGGGTGAAGAGAGGGAGAAAGAGAATTTCTGATGTGTCTGACATCTTGCCGAGAGGACGGCTGCATCCTGTGCCGGGTAATAGGATGTGCTTCATCTGTGTCTTCTAAGCAGATGCATCTGCTGCTTCTAAGCAGAGCGTGCAGAAGTTAGGCAGGGGGTTGGCATGTCTTGGGTACTTCAAGGCAGTCTTAGAAGGAGGGCTTTTTAATGAAATCAGTGATATTTCATAGGCCTGCCTGTTGGCTGAAAACCAAAGAAAAGACATAGCCAGCATTTGAAATACTAAGAAAAATTTTGATGAAAATTTTGAGAATCTCACCTGTTGAAAAATTGAAGGAGGGGATTATATTACATGTATACTGGTTAGCTTCAGACTTCAAAGTCAGTGTTTAAATGCAGACTTTCCTCTAGAGGTAAAGGTATATCAACAACCTCGCCAATTATCTTAGTAAGAAAAGCATTTATTTTTCCACAGATTCATCTGTAATAACCTGTAGATCTCAAGATACAAGGTTTTGGATTCCTTCAGCTTTTATAATGGTGAAAATTAGCATCAAATGGTAATTCCAAAGTTGCAACCAGAGAGGGTGGGCTCAGAGTCTTACCCTGTCATTTCAACTTCTATAACAAAAACAACTAACATAAATAATCTTGCAAACTAGCCAACTTTGTCTTGCCTTTCACTTCCCTCAGTTTCTCACTGCTTTAATGGTGTCAGAGCTTTCAGACACCCTATATTTTTTTTCTGCTACCTTCCACCTTGTAAATTCATTTGTATTTGTAGGCAGTGAATGGCCAGTGCTGGGAGAGAGGACCTTTTGTTCGTTGCACTAATGACTGCACAAAGGGGAAAGCTATGAGGAATTTAACCAACAACCTTGAATTAATTGTCACTATTCCTCATACTGGTTTCATGATAGTAATTCCTAGAGATCCGGTTTCTCTGCAAAATTTCCAGACAGGTAGGATTCAGGTCCCAGTGGTTCGTGTCAGGTTACAAACAGCCGTATCCCCCACAGTAGAGGTTTCTGTTGATCTAGTCATAGTTTAAACTAATATTGCCCTGAGCCTTGCATAAAACAGTGCCAGAATGCAGGAGACAAAAAAAAAAAAAAAGAAAAAAAGAAGGAATTTAAATACTAACACCACTTTATTTTGCTTTATGAAGCCAAACAAAATGTCCCAGCTAGTCTAGGTTGGTTTATCATCAGCATAGTCATGCTAAGTATTAAAATACACAAAAAAGGGGGGGGGAAATGTTCAAGTCCAGGAAATTTATGTTCCAGTTCAGTCCACTTCAATTTTGGATTGTATTTGTAATGTAACAAGGGCTAAGACTGACTTCATCCTTCAGTTTGGCAGGCCTTCTTCCAGGGTGAAACTTCTCATTCAAACTTTTAGCCTAGAGAAAATGAGCCTATAGAAGGCATGTTGTTTGTATTTATATATGTATGTGAGTATATAGAAATGAGACATTAACAATGATAATTTTCTGAATGCTCTCTTGCAGTTACGTTGCTAACATAAACAAGTAAGAATTGGCACTTTACCATTTACCATTGTTCTTTTTTAGTTTTAAAACAAGGACTTGCTTACTTTCTGGAACAAATGTTAAAAAGACAAACTAGAGTCTAATTAAAAAGTTAGTAATAAAAAGCAAAGCAAAACATAGTGCCTATAGGATTTGCTTTATTGGAACATACAGTAGAAGCATACTCTGCGGATGTAAAATTTACTGCTATGGTGAGATATGGGTAATCAGTATATCTCAGAAACATTGTTGCTTTAGAGTGGAAAATCAAAATTCTCCAACCATTTCTGCCTGGAAGAGTTTGTGAGTGTGGTCAAGTTTTTTGTTATAGGATTTAAACAGACCTTTTGTAACTGCGCTCTGTTCATTCGTGTGTTAGTATAAACGTTTCCTTCTTTCAGGAAGCAATTCAGATTGCCCTTTTTCAGTGCAATTACTGCTGTGTTAAGTTCAAGTAATATAGCATCTAAAAACATTTATGGAGCAAAGAAAAGAAGCCTTTTAATCTAACCTTGCCAAGAGCAGAAATAAAATGAGCTGTTGTTCTGGAAGTGTAGAACTGCATGAGGATTTGTAATGTCCTATTTCTCGTGGTTTAGACTTGTGTGCAGCCTGAGATTTGTGTGATTTAATGAGACTGTGATTCGTTTATCCTGTCAAGCTTTAAATAAAAAACCCTCAAAGCGCTTCCTTCCTTTTTTGAATTATGTGTTTTTGCAAGTACGGTATCAAAAGCTATCCCTTAAAAAGAGGGAGGGGAACCAAATACAGTTATGTATGTTGTCTGGAATTTTTTTTTCTTGTGCTTTATTAGACACTGAGTAGACTATCTGTTTCTCTGCATCTCTCTCTCTTGTTTTGGGGCATGAAGAGATTCCTGCCATCATGTTGAGTTACACATGGCATCAGAACGTAGGCACGGGCTGCTCCTGAAGTGCACTTTTGCAGGGGGAAAGGGAAGGATCAGTCCCATGGAAATCCAGGCTGTGCTTAAGATGGGCAGTAACTCCTGAGTGTGCTGTGGGTCCTCAGGCACCAACCATGCCTGTAATTTGGAGCATCTGTGCATGGGGCATGAAGCGACATTCACAAGGTAGAAGAGGGGAAAATAGGTGCTGCTATTTTGGATCTATTGCAAAACTCAGTCCGAGGGTGCCCTGGTGTGTAGGGTGGGGAGGGAGCAAGGGCCATGCTCCGCCTGCAAGGAAGTGTGTAGTCAGCATCCAAAGGTCCCCTTTCTGGTACACAGGGATGGTGGGAAGCAGCACATTGACCTGGGAAGGGCTTCCCAGAAGGAAGGGGGTAAGACACAGCATGGGTCCTGCTGCTCACCCGGACCTCCTGGCTGTTGTGAGAGTGTGGTGGCCTCTTCCCCATCTGTTGTTTGGGAGAAGTAGAGTAGGATGCTCTGGGCCAGAGCCTGCCCTCAGCAGGCCTGCTTCTGGCAGGTGGTGTTTTGCCATTTCACTAGCGCTGGGCATGGTTTCTCTTCAGTCTCTCTGCTGTTCACCCCTGTCCTCCATTCTACTCTGCTGCTAGGCTTCCTTTCTACCCAGCGTCCCAGCCTCCCCCAGTCCTTGCTTCTTCCTCCCAGTGTTGGTATACTCACTTCCTCCTCACGGACCTCACCTCAGCAATAAAAGTAAATACACTAATAGGGTGGTTATGTATGAATGGAGGATGCACGAGTAAGTGATCGCCTTGTTTTCACACCTGGCTTTTACCTGCAGCCAGCTTCCAATTTCAGCTTGCACGCGTCCTGCGAAGGCACAGCATTTGGCTTCCCAGGTCCCTCATGCTGATCAGGGGAACAACTGTGGTTCCTCAGCAACTTGCAGTTTATGATGGGGAGCAGAGATGCCCAAATGTAGCGTAGAAAAAACACAGGCTGATCCACAAGGCTTTGCCTGTGTAGAGCAGGTACTGAGGTGTAAGGGTCTAGCCAGCTGGAATGGTGTTTGTTCAAAGCTGGACCCCTCCATGGTTATCCAGTGGCATACTGAATTTCACTTCAGAAAAACTGCTTGCACTATCTTTGGATATTTGCTTTGGTTGTATACTGATGTAGATAAGAGTTTTTGGGTTTTTTTCCTGGATCAAGGAACGGTGCTGTGGCAGCTGAAATATGACTGAAAACTCTCTGAAACAGCCCAGAAAAGACACTTCAGCTACTTCTCTACTGTGCGTGAGGACGTGGTAGGGTCTATGGCCAAAGTGGTGGCCTCTGCACTTATGTCCCATGGTGGAAGGAACCACGGCTGACATTTTCTCCAACTTGAAGCAGCTTTGAACCTTTGCATCTCCCTGTGAACAGGGCCAGAGCACAGCATATGTGTGGCAAGAGTAAATGGCAAAAAAAGGGGTCAGCAGTAGGTAAGGCTGAGTGCAGGTGGTACATGGCTATGTGAGGGGCTCCTTGAGAGGCTGTAGAGGCCTTTTGAGTTATGTTGTGAAAACTGTGTATTTTTAGCACAACTATGTGACACCTCTGCCCCTTTTTAATTTTGATTGAAGAGCCTGAAAGTAGTTGACACTGAATTTGTCCTGAATTTCACATGGTGATACGCAGTACATTTCTGTAGAAACCCTAAGTTCTGGTAACAAGACTGTGGTCGGCTCATTACCAGTCCATCAAAGACAGAGAGTTTGCCTTGTCTTCCCTGACCTGAAATTTGGGAAGAAATTCTGGCTGGACTGTTGAATGTCTGTGTATTAGAGCAAGAGCCAAGATGCTGTAAGTAGGGTAGGTGGAAGTTGACCGGAGAAGTGCAGCCAGTCACTCCAAAGCCAAGTTTTCCCTGGCCCTTGATTCTGTGATGAACATTTCCATTGCCAGTGGGAGAATCTGCATGTGAAGGCTAAGAACTGATATGGTTATTTTTACTTCCTTCCTGTCAGCCCACACTCGCATAACCTGTCTGTGGGCTGTGGGCTGTAAGAAAGTGATAGCTGGCCTCAATGCCAGGCAGTTTGAACTTGATGATGGAGCGTGGAGAGTGGGTATCAGATGCATAGAAGATAGCTTTGACCTCCCACTAAAGACTGGAGATTTATGCATCTAAGCCCCCATGCTCCTACAGAATAATCTAGGACATGTTTCTTGGCAGAAGCCCCACTGAGCATTTCTCCAGCTGCTGGGTTGCCAGCTCAAGTGATTTTTACTGCAAGTCTCACTATATTTGGTAATTTTCTTCCAGCCTGGGCTCTTGGAAATGGGTCATTAGTAAAAATAAAAATAAAAAATAAATTTAAAAAGCCATTCCACTCCCTTCCTTCAATTTGAAATCCTATGTTTTATCAGAAAACCTGGTAACAGTCAATGCTGCCTGTATGCATCCCCAGAAGCAAACAAGAACCTGAGATTCCACTTTCCAAATACCCTGGCTTGGCTCACATTTAACAGGTGATTCAGGTTAGCAATACCATCATTTGCATACCTCCCAAGGAATCTTTCCTAAGAAGATAACAAAATATTGGTTAAAAAGGCACTGAGCAATATTGGGGGGGGGGGGGGAAATTGAAAATCCTACTTCTGAATTACTTGGATGTTTCTTCTTTGTTTCAGAAGACATTCTGCTATGTTGCCACAAATAATACTGAATGCAGCTTGACTCCTCTGAAAACAACGTCTAAGGAAGGAGACAGATTTATTGGGACTAACAAGGAAGTTGTCCAAAAGAGATTCATTAATTAGGAAGCCTAATCACAGCCAATAAGACAAGTGCCCAGGCCATCAGCAGACTAATATACATCTTTTGGCAGCCACCACTCCCTACAGGCTTGCCTGTCTGTTGCTGCCTACTGTATAGCTTGCACCGCAGAAATGATGTGATAATGCTAAAACCAATTTGGCACTTCCCACATGAGAGAATGAGTGTGTTTCCCCACCCTGGAAACGCAGCCTCCAGCTGTCTTGCCCTATGCCAGAGGTTTCTTAATACCCTGGAATTAGCTGACTAAGAGATGAGGCAAACTAAAGGAGCATTTGCTATCTGTTCAGGCTGCCCAAGCTTTCCATCAAATAAACCTTGGTCTGATTCTCAGCCCTTTGGGAACGGTTGCCCACAGCTAACATTTGCTACCCCAAATAACCCCGAGGTGACCTTCTCGCTGCAAAGCTGTAGCCAAGAAAAACCCTGTTTAACATAACAGTGCACAGCTTAGAACATCAACTTGAACCATCCTGACCTCTGAGCTGCTGGGGTCTGTACAAAATAATTTAACAATAGGCAGTGTTGAAAGGGAGGAATGTTTCAAAGGAATAAAAAAAAAACTCCTCCCTCATCCATCTCTTATTTAAAAATAGTCGGGAGGCCTGCTTTAGAAAAATTAAAAGTGCTCCTTGTTGCAAAACAATGGGCTATATAAAGGGAGGGGGAACACATTAGGTTTCTTGCATCTTAGCGTAGGGAAATGGAATTTCCCAGAAATGGGTGCTGTGCTTAGAAAATCGGCCTTTACTTTCCACTGGGGAATTGGCTTTATTTCATGGGATGCTTCAAAGATACCCTTGGGGTTTGCCTTTCTTTTTTGTAGCTGCTACTAGTACTTCCGTTAAGCAAACAAATAAGTCTCCCATTTCTGCCCACTTCACTGGTTTGTTCCTCACCTCTTGCTCTCCATGGCTTTCATGCAAATAACCTGACTGGATGAGAAGAAAGCTCCTCTCCATATGGTACTTGAAGCTTAAATCAGTTAATGATTGAAAAAGCCCATCAGATAGGAAATGCACAGCAAAATGAGATCATCAGCTACTGGGGCAAACAACTTTATTACTTCTGCTGAACAGGAGCCTGGACTGGGTTTAGTCTTGGGTTCTTTCTCTGGGTGCAGACTTACTCCTCTGGTCGTCCTTAGCTGGAGCTTTGATTCCAGCAGTCTCGTTGTTTGTAAGTAGGGAGGATTATTATGCCAGGGGTGGGGAAGCTGGAGACAATAAGCAACATTAATGATAATTCTAGAATTTGGGTAGAATTGCTTTGACAGCTTGAAAGCTCTATTGATGGGTGTAGATGAGAGAGATGGAAGCTTCTTCCTGAAGCATCCAGTGGATTTCAGTAAATAACGTCTATGAAACCACCTGTTTATTTAGCCAGTGTAACTCATGATGATAATCATTTCTGGTTTCCTACTCAAATGTTTTTCTCTCCACAATTGGAATGTGCATCCTTCAGGCACACAGGGCATGAGCTCAAGAACATCCCCAGGTGGTACTGAGAGAGATTCCCCAGGGAGCAGGGGAGGCGGGTGGGGAGCATGTGGAGGGGCTGCCCTTTCCTCCCAGGTATTCCCAAAGCCAGGGACTGTGAGGTGTGAGAAGCCGCAGGGGCTGAGGGGAAGAGGAGTGGATGTTTAGTGCAGAGGGAGGTAAGATAAACTGGTATTTCCCTGGACTTACTGCAGCCTTCAAGATCCTGTGAGGTTGTAGGGGTCTTCTTGCAACTAATACAGTACTGACCTTGAATTTGCTCCCAGCTCAGCTGTGCTGCTGGAGGACAAGGCTTTTCTTGTGAGCAAAAAAACATTAAAGCAGCACAGAGATTTGCCTGCATAGCTCCGGTCTTCAAGAGATTTGAGTATCCTTTTTGAGGCCCCACTTGCAACAAGGGATTGGAGATAAGCTTGTGCAGTAGTTAATGTGTAAAGTTTTGGGATTTGTTCCCACTCGTGCCCCTCCTTTTGCTTGCAGTGTTGACAAATGTACTGCTGTATGCTGATTATTTGTTTTACACAGATAATTTTCTGCTGTATGCAAGATGTAATCATGTGTATGCTCACGTGTGCATGCTGACCAAGACAAGTGTGCTTTTATGACTTTGTGTTGGGGGGGGAAGAAGTAATTTGCTTGGATTTACAAATAATTAATAATACAACGCATTCCTTTTACAGATTGTAACTTGAATATCAAATCTAGGAGTCCAGGCTAATTCCTCATGCTGAGGCAGTCTGCTGCACCCAGACCATGTGATAACAGATTATTAGAAAATTTCACAGTCTCACACCTGAATTAAGACTAAATCCTTTCTGTTTCTTATCAACTTCTAGTTATAAAATACGACAAAAGTGGGAAAAATATGAAAACTATGAGCCTTTGTTATGGATTATGTTTAAATTGTGTTTGGACTTGTTGCGTGACTCAGTGGGAAATATTGGTGACCTCTTCCTTTGTAGCTTCGGCTTCCTGCAAGCTTGTCTGTTAAAAAGATTCTGTAAGATGCTTCCTTTGCAGATCCTGTAAGAAATGTATATTCAGCAAGAGAAACATCTGACCGAGCAAAGACTAACTTACACAGTGGTTTGGAAGCCACGTGTTGAAAAGTGCTGGGGAAACACAGCAGGGAAAATGATAAAAAGGGATGAAAGTAGTTCAGACAGCTGAAGAATGCTGATTTAAAAATGCAAACCATCTGAACACTGAGTGGGCAGGTTGCAATAACTTCAGGGCAGACCTAAGTTGCACAACAGTCATCTACTCTTAAGTCGACTCCCACAGTACATAGCCTGCAGTGATTTAAAATTGGAAGGGGTAGGGGGGAGCATCGAGGTGCTGCAGAGAGCAATCTTGCAGCAGCAGCGTCAGAGTGCAAGTAGGAAATGGGTCAGTTGGAGTAATAGCTTTTTTCCATGTGGTTTCTCTGAGCCAAGCCAAACATGTGGCGCACAGGGTTATCGCACTCATGAATTTTTTTTCCGAGTGTATTAGAAATGAATGTGCTTGCAATGAAATTTGGTCATCCGAGTGTGACATTATGAATCCTCTTTCTGTTTGGACACTGCCTTGAGTCCCAAAGTCAGCTTGGTTGGTTGGTTGGTTTGTTTTTTGTTTTTAATTTGGTTTGGGTTTATTGGGGGAGGTTTTGTTTTGTTTTGTTTTGTTTTAATGTTCTAGGCTTTGTCTAGATCATTAAAATAGCCTGTGTTTGGAAATGTAATGCTGAAGCCTCACATTCCCAGGAGGTCACCAGAAATGCCAGCCTGAAGTATCCCTGCTAATACCACCTGCGGTTTGTTCTCGCCTCTGCATTGTGGTAGGCAATCTCCTTGTTTGTGCTGAAACAACTGGATGTGTGACCACACTGAAGTGGATGAAGGGGCTGACCTAGTTTAAAAAAAAACAAAACAACAAACCAAACCCAATCCCCTCTAATGTATATTACCCAACCCTAACCTCCTGGTGTATCATTTTACTGGTGAAGTTTGTAATCTGCCAGCCCCATACGCAGAGGTGGTGGTGGTGGTGGCGACACAGTGTGGGAATGAGGGACAGAGCAGAGAACGCCTTATGCCACTGTTATTGCTGTTTTCTTTTTGAAATGAAAAGACAGCCTTAGTTACAGCTTCAGCCTAAACTTTGCACTCAGCTTTGATGTCTTTTAGCAGCTTGCAGAAAGGTGATAGTGTGTGGTGACTGTGTTTTTGGTCCCTCCTGATGGTCAGGCAGTGTGTTATCAGAGATGTGTAAGCTGTGTGTGCTGTAGGGATGTGGTGTGATGAGACGGTGGCTCCTGAGGTGCAGGCTGTTCCTGAAATCCAAGTCTGCCCCCACTCAGTTTTTCCCTTTTCTGATCACAGCTGGCTGGTACAAGTGGCTCTTAAGTCCCACCATTAAGCGGTCATTGAAACAAATGGGGTTAGAAATGAAACCCCAGAAGAAGGGGCTTATTTTTAATCCAGATCAGGTAAGCGATCTGTCGCTGAGTAGTACACTGAGTTCCACTGCAGTGTAGCAGCTGAGGCTGATAATGCCTGTGGTTCAAGGAGGTGAATTATAGTGCATGTAAGTTATGGCCAGACTTTTTTCAGCCAGCTTCGCCACTGATGCCCACACCACTTGATTAAGCAAGTGAGTTCATGTAAGGGTATAGTGTGCGTGATGGTCCAGCAATGTGTTAGTGTATTTTCCTTGGAATGCAGCCCCCCTCAGTTGGACTTTTATTTCATTTTGGACCATGCATCGCTCCAATAACGTGCAAGCTGTCCAAAATCCCCAGATAGCAGTTGAGCGCAGATTTCTAAGTCTGGATCTGACATTCCAACCCACTCTTTTATGTAAATCTCTAGCATTATCCTAAAGGTATGTCTTTAGTTAGTTGTGCCATCCATCCCTCTTTTTGGAAACTGCAAACCCCTCACGCCTTGGCATGCTGAACTCCTTCATGCAACCTCAAGCATGTGTACAGCATCCATAGCAGAGGTACAAGTGTTGCACTCTTATTCCAGTCTGATCCTGGGCTGCACTCCCCAGCAAATGATGTGGCCCATCAGTGCTGTGCTAGTTCTAGTTCATATCAGCCAAGGAAAAGCCGGTGTGATGCTCTTCCCTACTCCCTCTCGGCGATATCCACAGAGCACTGTCTTTTCAGGGCTGTGGGTGGAGGAGGGCTGTGCAGCTGAGAGTTTGTGCTCCCTGCCTGGTCACTTTGGGGCTGGGCTTGGTGGCAGTCCTGCTGCATAAGGACTTTTTCAACGGCAAAAGAGAGGACAGCTGATATTGTCCTCACTGTGCATACAGCCAGGCATGGGCTTTCCTTTTGCTCTCCTAATGCTACACTCAGTATAGCAGAAGCAGGCAGGCACATGATCTCCCTGAAGGCAGGATCCAGTGTTACTGTAGAAACTGGCCACCAGCTTCTTTTGTAGCTAGCAGCTGTCACTGTGTGATTACAGCCAAATCGTGTCACTCCTACAGTGTCTGCAGGCTCTGGAGTTTGTTTCTGCTTCTGAATCCTCCGTGCTACAGCTTGGAGATTAATTCTGCACCTTCTATCAAAGCATGCTAAGTTAGTTCTGAATTGTATCTGGTTTTAGTACCATTCTTGATTAATATTTGATGTTCTTTTCAGGTTTCATTTTCCTTCACCAAGACTTCAAGGCACAGAGGAGCTGGTAAAGGCATTGCCATGAAATCTAACTTGAAGCAGTGGAAACAACTCATGCTGTTTGGGATCTTTGCATGGGGTCTGCTTTTTCTGGTGATATTCATCTATTTTACAGATAGTAACACTGCTG
>NW_010182089.1:25680-38759 GCF_000695765.1 Mesitornis unicolor
CCAGTTCCTTTTCTTACATTGAAACTAAGAGGCTTCTGCCCCTTCAGGGCAAGCAGAGAGTCATCATGGGAGCCATACACGATCCATCATTCTCTGAAACCATTAATGGGAATGAAGTACTTCTTAATGAAGACCTCTTAGGTACGTTTAAATCGGGGACTGGAAGTATTAAAAAATGGACTGATTTGGAAGATGCCTTTAGAAATGAAGATGAGTTTTTTCCATCCCAGATAAGAAGAAAATCAAAAAGTGCTTTCTACCAAGTGAATGATGATTATTTATTTGCTGCTGGTCAGCCTCGGCCACACAACCACCTTCAAGAGATAGCAAAATTCATCTCAGCTGATGAGGATAATCCAAAAGTAAATATTTTACAGAACAACTGGAGCCATCAGAGAAGAATGAGGAGAAGGAGCACAAAGCACAGGAGAAGCCGCCAGATGCTTGATGAGTCTGATGACTGGGATGGGCTATATTCCACAATGTCGAAATCCTTTCTTTACAAGCTTTGGAGAGGGGATGTCTCCTCCAAGATGCTAAACCCTCGACTGCAGAAGGCGATGAAAGATTATTTGAGCACCAATAAGCATGGGGTGCGGTTCAAGGGGAAACGAAACTCCAAGTTGACAGGCGACCAGCTATTTTGCGAGCTAAAAGGAAGGGTGAATGTGAAAACAATAGATGGCAAGGAGGCTCCTTTCTCCACACTTGGATGGGAAAAGCACGTTCCCCAGATTCCACTGGGCAAATTGTATTCACATGGCTTTGGAAGCTGTGCCGTAGTTATGTCTGCTGGTGCGATACTGAACTCCTCTCTAGGGGATGAAATAGGTGGGTGAAATGCATCTATTCATGTGCATATATGTATGTACATGTGTGTATTCATGTTTGTCTTTGAAAAGGTTCATTCTTCCCAAGCATAGGTCTGTAAGGCCTGGATGTTTGCTATCACCAGCATTACATGAGTGTGAGCTTACAGACTTCAGTGAAGCTGTTGCCTTTCAGGACAATATAACTGAAAGGAAAATCAAGCCTGAAGTCATAATTTGATTTAAAGAAAACAATAATGCCTTCTTATCACGTTACAGGTTGTAGTATAAAGGAGACACTGGTTTCATCAGATCTGCCATATTTGGCATTTTGCTGCAACATGTGTTTATTTCTTCAGCAGATTAGAGCTGTGTTCAAGTTTTATTCTGCAAACTTGTGTTGTACCTGTCTATGTTTTGTGGTGGCTCATAGAGAAACTGCTATCCCAAACTGAACTTTGTCTCCATGCCAAGAATCAGCAGAACATTCTCTTAATCTACTGCACATTTAGAGTTCACAGACATATAGAATTCAGACCCTTGAGCAGCCTCATGCACTGAGGTCAAGTCCCCTGACCTCCTTTCCAAGAGTGAATTTAAATGAGTTGAAGTATCTCCTCTCATTGGTTTTTCCATTGCTGCACTGAGTCAGTGAGGTTACAGATGTGCTGAGATGTCAACATCACACAGAATTCCCCATGTCAATGTGGGAGTTTTGTGGTAGCTATTCAGAAAAGCCATAAAACTAATCCAGATAGGTTTTATTTTTTCTTTGCAAAAATGAGTATTACTACTCATGTTAACATCTCAGTAGTTATTCATTTTACTTGTACTCATGCAGTACACTAAGAGCTCTGAAAGAAGGATGAAATGTATGTCTCAAACTTGCTTCTGGAGCAAGAAGAGTTATCTTCTTCAGCTCCCTATAAAAATCTTTTGATATGCACTCATTAATCCTCCTATCTTCTAGGACTTCACATCCCTATACCCGCTTCATTGCACTGTATCATCTCTTTGACACAGATGGGTTTCCTTTAAATCTCTGGGATATATTAGAGCTGCTATTATTATCAGACTACTCTAATAGGATTACAGGACAGCATGAGTGCCTGGCCAGCCTGCAGCTAAAGTCACATCAGAGTAACCCCCAATTTCACAGGAAGTCCCACTGATTTAGAAATCTTTGGGGTATGAAAGCTTAACAGTTTTTCCCTTCTCCAATCTGTTATCCTTGACTGAAACAAAATTTTCTGTCAGTGTTCCCCAGTTCACTCAGTTTACACCAGTATAGATTAGTGCTGTTCTGGAGAATCCATAGCACATCGTGACATATTAACACATTTATGTACTACAGCATGCATCATGACATATTAGCACACTCAGGTGCAACCCAGATGTGGATTTTGGTGTTTGACATGGTACCTGGGGCCCATATGCTCCTGTGCGTACCCATTTTCTCGGGAACACTCTGAGCATGGAAAGCTTATACCATTCTCTGAGGAAGAGCTTTTGATTTAACTGGGAATTTGTCATCTGATGCTGCCTAAAGGGAGGAGATGCTGTTTGGTAAGGCCTAAGCTAAAGTTTTAGATCTCCTACCTGTTGTACAGGAAGGTGTGTGAGGCAGCAGGAGTCACAGGAGGTTTTTTCTAGGTGTCCTCCAGGCCATGGGCGGGTACTTGGGACTGAGCAGAGAATTTGGCCCAGAACTGTTAGGAGCTTGCAGCCGTCCCAGAAGGGCCTGGTGCAACCCTATGGGTCTTAGTGGTCAGTGCAGACCTGGGAAGTGCTAATATGCTAGAGACATTGTGCCAAGTGTTTCCCACTTGAAATGGAAAATGGAAGGTCCATCATTTGTTTGTGTTATTATTCCTATGGGGAAGAAGTTGTGTTTCCTCTGCAGAGTCCAGATGGCACATATTGCAGCTAAGCTCTTGGCCATGTATTTCCACCACCCCTTGAATCCTTGAAAAAGTGAGAAGCGTCTGACCAGGAAATGAAAGATTAGGGTGTTCAAGATGCTCTTTTTCCCTGTGCATGCACAGCTGTAGAAGAAGACTCTCCTTTCCCAGAGCTGGCACCAAGGCTACCAGCTCTTGGTTGAAAATGCAAGCAAAAGTGCCAGTTTGGAGGCACCTTGGGCTACATCTTGGGCATCTGTTGGTACTCCTCTATGGAGTCAGCCTGGCACCCATGCTGGGCTCCTCTGTATCCATAGAGGCACAGCAAAGTCAGCATCATTAGGGAGTGGAGAGAAACACCCCATGCATGTGTTCTGGGGTTTAGGCCATGGGCTGTATAGCCTTGGTTGATGAAGCTGCTGCAGGCAAAAGGCTTTTAGTATTAATCCTCAAGAAGGAAAAAAAGGCTTAAGAGAGGAGCAGCAGAGGACTTTTCTCTTCATAGGCCTTTAGCTCCCTCTTCTGTGCTCCTATTAGAAACGCACACAGAAATGTTACTTTGTGTTCTGCCTTTTGCCTTCCTTTGTCCCACCCTTCCAATTGTTTTTCATTGAAGCTAGGTATGGAAATACTGTGTGAGTACAGCAAACACTCCCATCCTGATCATGCTATTTTATGGGAGAACCAGTTATTTTGGCATCATTAGGAAGGGGTCTGCAGTCAAACGCCAAACTTAAAAAAAAATTGTTTTCTTCAAATACTTAATAAGATTAAAATCAGATTACTTAAAATCAGCCATTATCATTGTGTCTTGATAGTATATTTTATGGTGAAGGAAAAGTGTTTACTCTTCGTATGAAGAATCACCATGAATAATGTTGGAAATGTAGGACACTGACTCTCAAGTTATGAACCATACAATTCTCATTTCCCAACCTGATTCCCAAGTTCTCAGTCAACAGACTGTCAAAAAGTTGTCAAATGCAAGTCCAAATTTATGTCCTTAAATTCATAAGCAGGTTTCAAGCATAAAGGACCTTTGTTTCCCTTTCCTTCTCCAGAAATGTGGAGTACCTGCAGCTTCTCTTGCCTTTATGTCCTCTAGCTCCTACACAATCAAGATCCCTTTGTTTTGGCAGATGAAGACTAGGTGTTGAGGCTAGGGTTGTCCTTGCATAAGGGTATAGAAAAACCTGCCACTCCTTAGCTTCTGAGGAGTTGGGTTTGGTAGACATTTGGCAAAAATCTCTCTTTTGAGACACAACATGTTAAAGCAAGCAGTTATGGCAGAGATTGAGCTGCTGGCTTCATGTCACACAACGTTTTCTTGTTTGAAGAACAAGAAGTGTGGAGTAAAAGTGTGAAAGGATAAAAGATCCCAGTTTGTTAGTATCAGGCCTTAACTCCATTGAAGCATGTTGGTTAACTTTGAAACTTCTGCCTCCTCCAGTTTTGAGCTACAGACAACCACATTTGAAGTGACTAGAGATAAACAGCTGTATAAACTACCTATGGGTGAAGGCATTACATGCCCATTTTGGCCTAATCATATTCTTTACCTCCATGGATAGAAGGGACAAAAGTAAACCAAACAAGGGCTATTGACAGGAACAATGGATATAATGTCTTACTCCCTCTCACACCTTTTGGGCTTTGAGATCTCCTTAAAAGAAGCACCGAGAGGGTGATTATCTTTTATCCAGTGGAGGCTGTGCACATAGTGTCTACCCTTGACCCATACTTGACCTATAGCTGCTTTCTATTCTGCATGGCACCGAAGTCAACAGCTTGTGGGGAAACTTTTGACAGTTCAGCTCCGTTAGATCTTTGCTACCAAGTGATCGTCAGGTTTCTGTGTGTGAGCAGGTTTGTGGGCTGACTTCCTTACAGAAACTCTGTAAGACTTGTGCTGACCTTGGGAATAAGTACACGGTATGATTAATAGGTCTGGGGTAGCCTGAGATTTTCAGGTATTAAAAAATACTGTAAAGCATAAGCTTATAGCATTGTTTTTCGTTCAAATGTGCAATTAGATATTCTTGCACTTAGCATGCTTTTGCATGGAGTAATTCTTCATAAATTTTGCAATAGAAACAGTGAGCAATTGTGTGTACTGGGTGTACTAATAACCTTCCCACACTAAGTTTATCCAATTAAGAGAAATATTGAAGAATGGCAAGCTAAATTAATAGATGATTCTGAACTTTTTTCCAGTGGATTTTAATAATGTTAATGGCAGATAAAAGGAGATTTTTGTTTGTGCATAATAGAATGTTTATCATCCTTAGAATATCAAGATTAGGACAAAATGTGTAAGTTTTACATTAGTTTAGATAATTTGTTTTATTTTACTTTGCTATATTACAAAGAAAAATAAATCATCCCCTCATTTATGTCCTAGATTCTCATGATGCTGTTCTAAGATTTAATTCTGCTCCAACACGTGGCTATGAAAAAGATGTTGGAAATAAAACCACCATGCGGATCATTAACTCTCAGGTAAGATCTTCCTTCTGTGAATTCAAGTCAATGTCGCTTCTGTACAATATGACATTAACTTAATAATTTCTGAGAAATTGTTGGGTAATCTAGGAAATAGCTACAGTGATTTAGCAGTCATGATGTAGAGCAGGTAAAAGGTCTCCCTTTCAGAGATGTTCACACTGCTGTCAGTGTAGAGGGATTGCAGTAGTTACTTGATATCCTTGTTTCAAAGAATTGGTTTGTACAGTTTCTCATGTGTCCTACATCTGTAAAGGCTCTGCAGAATGCCAGTCGTGAGTACAGAAGACCTTCACCACACTGCCTCCGGGATCTTCACAAAGCCAGGGCTGTGGAGATCCCAAAGCTTTTGTTTCATATTCTCCAGTTCCCCAATTATTTCCTTGCTGGGAGGCGAAAGAAATGGGAACTGAGTTGTCGTAATACATGGCTTTAGGCAAGTCAGCATTCTTAAAAAATCTGGAATGAACAAGTAGAAAACTTAAATGTACACTGGATGTTACATGTAAGGTGAGTTTGTTCATTTGAATGGAAACAGAAAATGAGATTTGCTGCATATGTGCCAATAAATAATTGTGCATTGAGCTACAGTGACACCTTATGGTAAACAGTAGGTTTTCAATTTTGAAAAAAAATATTGCCTGAACTCAGGTATTGGGCAAACCAAACCTCTTTCCTCTTTATGAAATGCAGCCAAAAAGCAACAGCAGAATTACTGGGAAATTTTATGACATACTGAAATGGTGATTCTGCTTAGTCAACACCAGTAAACTGGTTGGATGTGTAACTTGCTCTATATGTACTGATTCTTGCTGAATGAGAGCAAAATTTGCATTTACTGTTATTCTTGTGAATTAATTTTTTCTTGTTCTTTGAGTGACTGCCCATGCAAAAGTCCATCCTCGGTGGGCATGTTCTTTGTGTGTTTCATATTCTTTGCCACCACAGAGAGGACTGTTCACTGTCATTCTCTTTACTCTTTTTTTGTACCTCTTTGTGAAGCCACAGGACAGACTGTATCTTTGAAGTTATCTGGGTTAGATATGGCCCCTTTATTGTGCTCAGGGGAAGAAAGCAGAAACATCTTACTCTGGCTTTAGTGCTGAAGTCAATGTATCAGAAAACATTGAACTTAATGTCACTTATTTGACTTCTTTTTTGATTTTTTTTTAGGGACGTGATTTTTGTTTGTTTGTTTTTATTGTGGTTTGTTTGTTTTCTTTTTCTTTTTTTCCCCTACTGTTGTTTTTACTCTTAGCCCAAACATCCTGGTTGCTGACCATGCCTGAACTCCTGTGCCAGGCAAGGTGGAGAGTTTAGAAACTTTATTTAGTGGACTGGTCTCAGTAGGCTCCCAGTAGGAGACAAGAAAAAGTGCTCTAGGGAGCGATCTGAGCTTTGTTAGCTCCCCAGCAAATTCAGAGACACTAAATGGGTGAATTAGCTTCTCTCTGCTGCTTGGGGTAGGCTGGGGTCCTCATGACTTTCAGAGCTGCTGCAGTATGCTCCCATCGGAACGGTGACAGAGGATCCCGTGGTCTTCTTTGCCGCACTGCACATTGCTTGCTCTTTCTTCACAAGGTCTCTCAAGAAAACACTGGGCATGGCTAAAATTCAGGCCAGGTCACTTCACACAGCTTCCCCACAAACGTTTGTATTCTCACCACCTTTCTGCTCCTTCAGAGAGGTCATAAGCCACACATGATGCTCTCGCTACCTGCTAAGAAACTCATCTCCTCCCTGGGAAAGAAATCTGTGCAGCCCACTTGATAGAAGTTGCTTTCCCTGCTAATACTGAAGATGGGTTACCCATCAGGTATACTGATGCTCCTGATTGTTGGAAATTCCTGCATTCAGTTGATTAAAAGGCTACTGTGACCCTCTTCTTCCTTCATGTTCCCTGCTGTGAAAGCTCAAGGACATGAAGGATGCCAGTGCAGCCACAACATATATCATTATTCCAGAAGAAACTCATACATATGAATGCAGGCTCAGAAAAAGTGAAATTTCTGTGGACAGTACCTCCAAAGGACTCTTGCTTACTGAAAGGCAAGGAAGAGTTCCTTTGTGTGATAACTGTAGAACAGAGCTTTTAAAAGCTTGACCTTTTAATCTGTTTACTCTGTACTCTCAAAAAAAGAGTTTATATTCTCAGGCAAAAACTGCCCTGAGAAATGGAGCTAGGGATGCTGATGGCAGCACAACTAATTCTGTTTTTGTTGTAAAAGGCTGATGGAAAGTCATTAAGCTCAAAGTTTATGGTAGGAAGAATATTGCTATGGCAACAATATTATTTTTCTGAAGAAAAATATGCATAATCAAATATGGCTCATTGGATCCTAAAGGGAAATGAAAATTAGTATGAATTTATTTGTCTGGAATGTTGATTAGTTCAACAGCTGGAGCCAAATTCATGCTGTTTCAACCAATGCTGAAATCATTCAGCTCAGTCCTGCCTGAGATTGGATCAGAGAGATCCGGTTAGGCATGGAAGGTCCAGGAAGGGATAAGACAGCAGGAGTGAAAAGGAAACTTTGAGTGGGATGGAAGGATCAGGCAGAATATCAGGAGATATGGGAGGGAGTTATATGAAAGCAGTAGATCAGGGCGATATGACAGTTACTTCAAAAATAGCCCTATCATGTGCCTGTTCCTGGAATTATTTTTCTAGGTATAGCAGCTTTTATAGTTGTGGTCTAATTTGCCTTTTTGGAGTTACCTGAAATGAAACTGTCTTGCTCTTGAAATGAGAAAGCAATGAAAAGGCGGGGGCAGGGGGGAACATGCATTATCCTTGGGGGCTGTAGCCTTTCAAAGAAGGCTTCTCTGTGTCCAAGAAGAGCATCCTGTGGGCAGTCTGAAATACTGCATCTTTAATTTTCAAGTTCCAGCATACACAGTAGTGTTGATACACAATTATGCAGCATCTAAAGTGGTCCCATCACATCCCACACAGATGGAGAGTAATTCAGCATACTGCTACTTCAAACTGTCATGAGTGCTGTTTATGGCTAAGCTCCTTTTTATATATTTTTTTAACAAAACAAGATGCTTAAAGTCAACCAGAATTAAAGCAGAACAAACAGCAGTGTGGGGAGGACTGTTCATTTTAGATGAGATTTTTGCCATTTTTCTGGATCCCACTTGCTTTTAACGCTGTGCAGTTCTTTGCGTCTGTGTTTACAGATTCTCACCAACCCAAACCATCACTTTGTCGACAGCTCCTTGTACAAAGATGTTATCTTAGTAGCCTGGGATCCCGCCCCCTACTCTGCAAATCTGAACGTGGTAAGATGTCTGCTCTGACCTTTCTTCCCAATCGGTTTGAAAGCACTGGAGAAAATGAATGTATTTAGTACTGCAGTCTCCTAGTTCTCAGTTAACCCCAAAGTCTGCTTTTTCTGCATGAAACTGTCAAAATTGGTTTATTGGTCAAAAGCTTTTTAGTAGCCAGCACCTGTATGGAAATGGGCTGCTCTGAGATACTAGAATAGATGGATGATGGTTTTTTTTATAAAATATTGCTATTTTCACATAACTGTGAGTTTTCTGTATGTTTGCCAAGGAGAGAACATTGCTAGATTTCAGAAGGAGGTTTTATCAGGAAAGGTGAAGAATCGCATCCATTTTTTTCCCACTTTCCCCTCTGCCTTCCCTGATAAAATACAACACCCTGATGAAAATCTCTCTGGGCGCCTTCCCCATTTCTCAGGCCTCCTCCCCACAAGTCTTCCCTTTGTGTCCACTCCCCCACAGCTATCTGCACCCTGCTGTCCGCCCTGTCGCTGAGATCAGCAGGCGTCCATCTGGCCATCACTGGGGGAGTCCCTGCTTCAGCTGGTGCTGCAGAGCCAGTGGACCAGTTGATCTGATGGTTCTTGGCCAGGGGAGCTCAGAGCTGAGCAGGCTGCAATGTATAGAGTAAACCTTCATCTTCTGAACTCCCTTAGCAACAGATGCCGGAGGCTGCCCACATCCTACGCAGGCTGCCGTCAGCCTGCTTCACGTCCTGCTGCTGCCGCCAGCATGGACAGGGACGCTTTCAGAGGAAGGTTCAACCCCATGCCTGGGTATTATGTCAAGGCCCTTTGAACTCCTTGTTTAACGTGTGCTTGTGAGTGGGAGATGAGGTTGGCTTGTCCTGCTGCAGTGAATTGCTCATTGGGAGTCTCTGTGTGAAGAAAAGCAAGCAGAATAGCCCAAGGTGAGGGCTGGCTTTATAGGAGAAGCTTCCACCAGTGCAGGCTGCTTTGCTACCTTTGCTTTTGTTCTGAGGAACCAGAACACATGTTTTGTGTGTAGTGTTCCAAACACATTGGATACTACAAGATTATAAAAAATTCTTACTTTTTTCCTCCCAGTGGTATAAGAAACCAGACTACAACCTGTTCACTCCCTACGTACAGCATCGCAGGAAGAATCCAAACCAGCCGTTTTACATTCTGCATCCAAAGTTTATATGGCAGCTCTGGGACATCATTCAGGAGAATACTAAAGAGAAGATACAGCCCAACCCTCCTTCTTCAGGTTTTATTGGTAGGTGTATCAAAGATGGACCCAGGAGACATGTTAAATTAAGAAAAAAATAAAAAATTTGTGTGTACATTGCATGAGGATCAGGTCAATATACATGTACTGTTTGTTCTTAGTGCTCTATGCAGAAACAATGACTAGCTAAAACACACAGTATGAGAACCATGAAATAGTTGGCTGAATTTAATGTTCTGCTTTCTTGACCTTCACATCCATAGTATGCTGCCAGATTTATAAGACATATGTATATCTGTGAGAAATTAGTACCATTCCATATTAATTTATCTATTTAGAGCCTACTTGATTCTGAAGTTCTTTGCTGGGATCATAGAGCAGAGATGCATCAGACACATGAAAGCTTAGATCAGCGGGCAGATCCTATGGTGCGGATGAAATCACTGATGCAGCCTGACAGGCCAAGCTGTGTTCTCTACACAGGTCAAGGAATGAGATTTCCCATGCCCTGTCATGGTTTCCAGTGCTCATTCTGAAAGTGCCTGAAGTAACCCCCGTTTTATACTTGAAGGAATAGTTTCACTGTACTTTTTGGTCCTTCCTTAGTATTTCTTGGGAAATAATTTGGCACTGTGCCCACAGTTCATACAACATAAAAACTTACCTGGTGCATAGCTTGGTCCTGATCTTGAATGCCTGAAGCATGCAAGTAGTCAGAGTAGCAAGGCTGAGTCATGATCTTCCCTGCTTATGCTTCTAGAGACACAGAGGGCAATAGAGTTCCAAGTACCATCTTCCACTTTGGAAGCTCCATCCTTTCCTTCTTAACATTGTGATACTGATCTGTGTATTTGCTGCAGACAGAAAATGCTCTTATTCTCTTTATTTGAATCTGAAAGTGAAGATACCTGAGAGTGAATCTGACATGGGAAAGCCAGTTCTGAGTACTTACCTTGTACTCTCTTTGCAGTAGTGGCATCCCATGATATTGGTGAGCCCACCACAAGCCTTAGGGAGGGTGCTGAGGGTCTCAGAGCGATGACATAAACGTGTCTGGAAGATGCCCATCTGTGATCTGAGTGGATTGTGCTTACCTAGAGTGTGAGTGGAAGGAAGAGGCGGCCTTGTGTGTTGGATGAGGATGGCTTGGCAATAGATTACTTCTTCAAGTGAGATTTTTGGAACCTGCTTGTAAAGATTCATAAGGAGAAGTCTGCTTATGTGGAATGATCTCACCAGCAGCATTCACATTTTGCAAAAGCATTTCTTAGAGTAACGAAGTTGTTGATAAAAATAGGTTAACAGCTGCTGATAATAAGAATAGTGAAGAGGATCATTGTGCTGTCACTTTGTACTTCCACCATATATAAGAAACACTTCAAAAGCTTTGTTTGAAGAAGTGGAGTTAATTTCACTATAAGAATAGAACAGTAATCTTCAACTTCCAGTCTAAATGTTCCTGACAAAAAATATCCTTCAAGCATAGAATGCTTTGAAAATATCAATCATTAAACAAGCAAAACCATTAACAACAAAAGATGTACAGATAAATATATTCTGTGTTTACAGATGCAAATTTGGCTCCTTCACCTCTACTGAGAATGTTATTTATATTGTTCTTTTCCAAAGGACATGCTTAGACATTTTGGTAGTGCTATTATTAGCTTTAAGAAAACAAGGCAGTAGGGCAAGCTTATTGCGAGTTATATCCACCTCATGTGATAACTAGCTACGGTTCTTATAGATGGGTCGGGGTAATCCCAAGCACAAACACAGGCTGGGCAGAGAATGGATCGAGAGCAGCCCTGAAGAAAAGGATTTGGGGGTGTTGGTTGATGAGAAGCTCAACATGAGCTGGCAATGTACGCTTGCAGCCCAGAAGGCCAACGATGTCCTGCACTGCATCAAAAGAAGTTCAGCCAGGAAGATGAGAGAGGTGATTCTCCCCCTCTGCTCTGCCCTGGCTAGACCTCACCTGGAGTACTGTGTGCAGTTCTGGTGCCCCCAACACAAGAAGGACATGGATGTGTTAGAATGGGTCCAGAGGAGGGCCACAAAGATGATCAGAGGGCTGGAGCACCTCTCCTATGAAGAGCTGGGGTTGTTCAACCTGGAGAAGACTCCGGGGAGACGTTATAGTGGCCTTCCAGTACTCGAAGGGGGCCTACAAGAAAGCTGGAGAGGGCACATAGTGATAGGACGAGGGGTAATGGCTTTAAACTGGAAGAGAGTAGATTGACACTAGGTATTAGGAAGGAATTCTTTACTGTGAGGGTGGTGGGACACAGGCACAGGTTGCCCAGGGAAGCTGTGGATGCCCCCTGCTTGGAAGTGTTCAAGGCCAGGTTGGACAGGGCTTTGGGCAACCTGATCTGGTGGGAGGTGTCCCTGCCCATGGCAGTGGGGTTGGAACTAGATGATCTTTAAAGACCCTTCCAACTCAAACCGTTCTGTGATTTTTAAGAATTTTAACAGAGAGAGGCTTCCTATTTTAGTAACCTTATTGAATGGATGTCTATGCATTGCACGTGTAACGTAATACAAAGTGGGATGCAACGCAGAAGCAGCAACTGCATATTGTCAAAGATGGACATAAAGTGCAAAATAAAGCATAAAAAATAAAATACAGCTTGGCAGAAATCTGGAAAGTCATATTGGTCTTCAGATCAGGTATCTCTCAACAGTTCATGAATCAATTATCCAGTTGGAACTGAAGCTGGCAGAGACAACTGAGTGCATCTGTGTGAAAGGCGTATCCTGAATGTTGAGCTGATTCTTACAGGAAATACTTTTATAGATTTTATAAAACTAATAGAAAAAATGGGTAAATTATGGCTATAAAATATTAATTTCAAGAAGATACGGGAAAATAGTTTATTAAATGGCCACACTGCTAATACAGTTGTGCTCAAACCATAAGGAAAGATAGGCTGTTGTTAAATAGAGGGTATCAGTTTTCACAGGCAGGGAGACCTGTATCCCTGAATCTATGCTCTTTATAGCATGGACCATAATCCATAGCACATGGATGAGTGATTCTAATCACTTTATTAGAAGAACTTATTTTAAGTCTGTATGCAATACTCTGCAATTACAACCAATACAGATTCTGCACAAGGATCTGGTTTGTCCATATTTACACCAGCAGAAAGTCAGGCAGCCCTCTGTGAGTTGCAGTTACTTGTGGAGGAAGAGCAGCAGTTCCTCACGTTGCCATTGCTGCCAGTGGCATGGAAGAGGTGTAAAAAAAAAATATTGTTCTGGATCAAGTGAAGCACTTTTGTTTCAAGCTTTTTAACCACCTTTAGCCCCAGTTTGCAAAATTGGACAAACATATAAATTGAAACATGGAAATATCAGACTATTTCCTTTCAGGAAT